>NC_064638.1:40217500-40317396 GCF_023864345.2 Schistocerca serialis cubense | reverse complement strand
CACTCCCCTGATGGCAACAACAGGTAGTATGTCTCGAGAACAATCTCACCCAAAGATGGCATAACCGAACATGGCTATCCACCTCCTGTAGTGAGAGATTGGGTTTTTTCTGTCCAGGCAACTAGTATACGTCAATCCAGGGTCACATCTCAACACTCCATTATCCACTTGAGATCGTTATCCAAATGATTTCAGTTCAACATGGGAACTTTTAGGGCTGAGGACATGTGACATCTCGCATCTTATTTTAGGTTTCAGTCTTTCCCCACGTTTCACACTCTCTCTCTCTCTCTCTCTCTCTCTCTCTCTCTCTCTCTCTCTCTCTCTCTCTCACACACACACACACACACACACCACACACACACACACACACACACACACACACACACACACACACACACACACACACACACACACAGGCGTAACCGAACACGGCTATCCACAACCTGTAGTGAGAGATTGGGTTTTTCTGTCCAGGCAACTAGTATACGTCAATCCAGGGTCACATCTCAACACTCCATTATCCACTCGAGATCGTTATCCAAATGTTTTCAGTTCAACATGAGAACTTTTAGAGCTGAGGACATGTGACATCTTGCATCATACTTTAGGTTTCAGTCTTTCCCCCACTTTTCACACACACACACACACACTCACACACACACACACACCACACACACACACACACACTCCCCCACACACAACACACACACCCCCCCCCACACACTACCAACACACACACACCCACCCCCACACACACTCACACACACACACACACACTCACTCACACACACCACACACACACTCCCCCCCCCCCCCCACACACTCACCACACACACACACACACACACACACACACACACACACACACACACACACACTCAAACTCACCACACTCACTCACCACACACACACACACACACACACACACACACACACACACACACACACACACACACACACCACACACACACACACACACACACAAACTCACCACACTCACTCACCACACACACACACACACACACACACACACACACACACACACACACACACACACACACACCACACACACACACTCCCCCCCCCCCCACAAACTCACCACACACCACACACACACACACACACACACACACACACACACACAAACTCACCACACACACACACACACACACAAACTCACCACACAAACACACACACACACACACACACACACACACACACACACACACACACACACACACACACACACGCAAACACTCGCACACGCAAACACTCGCACACGCAAACACACACACACACGCAAACACACACACACACGCAAACACACACACACGCAAACACACACACACGCAAACACACACACACGCAAACACACACACACGCAAACACACACACACGCAAACACACACACACGCAAACACACACACACGCAAACACACACACACGCAAACACTCACACACGCAAACAAACACAAACACTCACACACACACACACACACACACACACACACACACACACTCACACACACACACACACACACACACACACACACACACACACACACAAACACACACTCACACACGCAAACACACACTCACGCAAACACTCACACACACACAAACACAAAGACACACACACACACACAAACACTCACACACGCAAACACTCACACACACACAAACACTCACACAAACACTCACACACACACAAACACTCACACACACACAAACACTCACACACACACACACAAACACACACACACACTCACACACACAAACACCACACACACACACACACACACACACACACACACACACACACACTACCCATTCATCTCTGCTCTGCTCATACACTTACCTCACCACAATACCACTAGGTGACATTCAGTCTAATTTTGCACAATAATAGTTTCATTTAGGCTAATCTGTGTAGAGATACAGGTTTACTGACAACTCTTGTGAAACTTAATTTTCCCTGAAACAATAGACAGTGCATACATGTAAATGTTAGCTAGCAGATCACACTGTACTCTGTATGTCTACATACTCTTCAATGAAACTCTAACATTAGTTCTAATTACTGGGCAGCTACTCACCATCTGTGTTAGCTATTTCTAGATGAGTTTGATTTGGTCAGTCCTCTACCAGATCAGTTCTCTCTCCTCAGGATGCACAGCTGACTGTCTTCGCCTCCTGCTGCGTGGAGGCCAGCTCAGCCAAATAGTGACCAGATTGTGCTCTGTGCCAGCAGCCAGTGCTGTAACGAAACACGTGTCACTCTGTAATCTTATGGCATGTACTGAATAAAAGAGGCACTGTTTTAACTTCTCTTATTGAATCCTCAATGTACCAAAATTTCAACATAGTATGCTACACACTAAAATAGGTGTAATACCAGATTAATAATGAACTTGGAAATAGCAGCCCAATCTAAAGTGATACAGCTGTATACAGGCAAGGAGAGAAATAACATTCTCCACACACCAAGATTATATCGAGGAACTGAAAAATTATAAGATGACACTGTTTATGATCATTCAGTGAAAGCAACATGTGGGTCTGGTGAACATTATACTTTTTTTTGGCTACACAATTGCTCTACAATTCAGACACATTAATTAATCACTCTATGAACAAAACACAGCAGGCAACAAAGGATGCTGTTTGAATACAAGTGAAATAATGTAGGCCTCTACTCACAAATTTGTGAGTACAGACAAACATGTAAATGTTAGCTAGCAGATGGTACTGTACTCTGTATGTCTACATACTCTTCAATGAAACTCTAACATTAGTTCTAATTACTGGGCACTGAGTGTCCTCTGCACACAATTAGAGCCACAGGAAATGTTAACAGAGAAACAATATGGTACAACAATGTCAGTGCACTATCACATACCACAGTAACAATATTATGAAAAGCATAGTTGTCACTCACCATATATCAGAGATGCTGCATCACAGATAAGAACAACGAAAAGGTGGCCACAAAATAAGCTTCCTGTCAACACTACCTCTGTTAAAGCATCTCCACTATTTAGTGAGTAACAAGTATCCTTTGCATAATATTGTTACATTCCATCCTAGATTTTCCATTTATTGATTTTCTATATTATGCTACCATTGGTAGGAACCAGAAACAAACGAGTATCATTCTGACATCACATACATCTTCAGATTTCTCATCCTGTCCACCATAAACCACTGTGTCAAGAGTGTTCTCAGAGACTGTAATTACCGAGTACTTGGCAGAGGCTGCTAGGTGACACTTTCAGTCAATATGTCTATCCTACACACTCTAAAACCCGCATCATTTAGAGAAGCTGTTATTCCTAATTCTCTTGTGATGTTCACAGATCCATATGTGTTGCAACAAATTACAGGTTGTCCCACTCAAATCACTCTGATTTCAAGGACCCAGGAGAGAAAAACCACAGTAGATATGACTATGAGAAATACACCACACTTTAGAGCATCTCAAAGAATTTATATTCATTCTCAGAAGTGCTAAGTATCAATGCCAGAGTGCAGCATGGTCACAGTCACATGAAGTGAAAATGGCAACTACACAGCAATGCGCAAGCAGTAGTATGGCTTTCAGGCATATTAGTGTGCACAGAAATTACTGTGGAGCGTATGAATGTTATCCACCTGATGTGAAAACAATTGGGAAATGGTATAGGAAGTTTCTGGCAACAGGATAGTGTTCTGAAACATACCGGTGGTGCATGTTATGGATTTTCAGAAGAGACAGTGCAGGGCAACAGACAAATGTTTCTCAGAATCCCACGTAAGTCAATTCCTCAATCATCTAGGCAACTTGATATATTTCAGTCAACATTGCATCATGTAGTTCGCCAGCATCTACATATGTATGATTACAAAGTGCAAACTCTGCAACATCTGACAACGAATGCCAAACCACACTAACGACAATTTGCTACAGATATGCTACAGCATATTGATATGGATACCAGTTTTTATAGGAACATGATTATAATCAGATGGGGCAATCTTTCCTCTGTCAGGATGTGTTAACAGCCATAATGTTCGGATTTGAGGTTATCTCAATCTGCACACTGTCGTTCAACATGTTTGTGACAGCCCTAAACTAAACATCTGGTGTGGGCTAATGCATGAGAGGATTGTTGAGACATTTGTCTTTGTTGAACAAAAAGTGAATGGGTCAGAGTCTCTGGACATTTTGGAGCAGTTTGTTTAGCTTCAGATACTAGACTTGTAACCCAACATCATTTTTCAACAAGACGGAGCTCCACCACATTCGTCAATGGCTGTTCTCAAGTTCCTGGGAAGGAAATTTCCCAGTCATTGGATCAGACACAGAACTCATTGTCTGGCCACCACATTCACCTGACATTATGCTGCTTGATTTCTTCATGTGGGGATTTGTGAAAGACCACGTGTGTGACTGAAGTTGTCACATTTCTACATTGCGACATCATATCACTAATTCAATTGAAACAGTAACAGAGGAAACGTTACAAAGAACTTAGTACAAAAATGCATATTGACTCTATATTCTTCATGCTGCAATTGGTTCACATGTAGAGGTGTGCTAATGATAAATAAATAAATTTTCCAAGATGCTCTACAATTTGGTGCATTTTTCATTGTAGTATCTACTGTAGTTTTTTCCCCTGGGCCTTTGAAATCAGGGAGGTGTGAGTGGGACACCCTGTACTTGGCTGTTCAGAGGATAAACTGGCTGTTTGAAATTTTGGGAAATGATTTTTACCACAGTGAAAATTTTCTTTTTTCAATGATTCCCAGCTGAAATTGCTAATCTTAACTGTGACACTTTCCCAACTGATTCCAGGTAATGCATAATGAGCTACCTTTCTTTGAACTCTGTGTGTCATTTGTCAGTGCTCTCTGGTAATGAACCAAAACCACTCAAGAATGCTCTAGAACAGTATCAACTAGTACAGTGGGACTAGTTTTACTAGTGGATTTGTTATGCTCACTGAATCTTCTGTCAGTAGAACACCATCCTTAGCACTCTTTCCTTACAACCATTTTTAAATCATTATTCTAAAGTAACCTTCTGTTTACTCTAAACACAATATATTTAGTTGAATCAACAAACCTGAACTTTTTGCCATTTATCATATTGTTATCATATTGTATTACAAAGAGATCTAGAAACATCAAATAAGAAGAAAAATTCTGAGGATGAAACCTATATTGCTAGAACCAGAGAGAGAGAGAGAGAGAGAGAGAGAGAGAGAGAGAGAGAGAGAGAGAGTGTGAGTGTGAGTGTGAGTGTGAGTGTGAGTGTGAGAGAGAGAGAGAGAGAGAGAGAGAGAGAGATATTGTACTTTCACCTGTAGCATCATAATGCCAATGAGCTGCATCCCCAAACTGCCATTCAGCTGGACACTGCACATATTGTACTCAATCTAGGGCTTGGTTTCCCAACTCCATTTGATACTGCTGCATTTCATGGTCAGATTTCAGTTCCTCTCTATTTGCCTCCGCTTTCTCTCACAGTTGCAACAATTAGTGATTCAACTGTATAAAGATATACACATTCAGTTAATACAGATTACTGTTATTTTTCACTGAGGTGACAAGCATACAACAGAATCGCATTCACTTCCAACAAATCATACAAGTCAGAAAACTCACATAATGTCAATGATCTGCTAACAGTAAATTCTTTACTGCTTTTCACTGTAAATATTAGGATGTAAACTATAAACTGCAGTAATGTGACAAATGTTATTACAGTTTTGACACAGAACTGAAAACCAAATAAAAAAAGTGTTTTAAGTGAAGTAAACTGTACATGAGAAGTGTCCTTGTTCAAGACAGATCTGTAGCTTAGTACCAAAAATGAGTCTTACAGAAAATGAAATTCATCATTTTTGAAGACTAAAACATAGTTATATCCAAATATTTAATGGTGACACACAAATCATTACTAAACCTATTTTTCAACATAACTTCCACCAGAAGTGAGAAACCTATTATATCACTGGACAAAATTTTAATCCTTGTGTTGTAGAAGCCTGCTGACTGGGAATGGAAGCAGAATCTCAGGCTTGTTGAGCTCTTTCTTCATTGTGAAAATGCTGAACTAATGACAGGAACTTCTTGAGGTGAAAGAAAAGATGAAATATGCTGGGAGTAAAATCAGGACTGTGAGTAGGTTGGTAAACCAACTCCCTGCTGAACTACTCCAGAATAGATGATGTGTGCCAAATTGTATGTCAGTGAGCACTGTCACAGATCAACTTCATACAAGCACTGAGCATCTTGCCACTCAGATTCAGTGGCTCATTGAAATATCCATTGTTTCACAATAATGGACAGCATTACATGTTTCACTTCTATGCATCAAGTCAGTGTGCACAATGCCCTTCCTCTCCCAGAACACTGAGCGCATCAATACTATCTGCTATAACTTTATCCTGACCATTTATCTACTGTGACACCAACACATTGATTGGTACCGAGTTTCTTGGACACAGTGAGTAACCCACATCACATCTCCTGTTAAAAGCTTATTGAGAAACCTATTGCCACCATCACAGTACATCTCTCAAAGTGTCAGTGGTGTTCCCATGTCATTCAGTTTCATGATCTCATATGATGTATTTTGGTACGTGCCTGATGCACACTTCTTTCAAGAGCAAGTGCTCAGTGCCAATTTCATACATCAAGGATCGCATTATCTGGGGAGGAAGGCTGCCAAGCTCTGTAATTGTCGAGTGTCGGTTTTCCATAATTCACCATCACACCGCCTCCACAATTCTGTCATGGTGGACAGTCAGTCGCAACCTCCTTCAATATGGAGACTGTTGTATGTATGCTGTTTCCACAGCACATTTTCACATTATTGTGAAAATTATTTGGATTCTTCAGTAACAGTAGCACAATGTTTTGCAACTTGTGCCCCTTAGTCACTTATAATGATGAATTTTGCATCTATTTAGTCATCATCATGTCATTAGTTTTTGATTTATACAGTGATGTCCAACTCTGAGTTTGGAAACTTGTATCTGTATGTTAACCAACTGAAGACAAGCTGGAGACCAGTGTTGTGTCAAATAATGTCAGTTTTATAGTGACTGCTAGCAGTTATTATCCGGTTCCCTAATTCTGTTTCCAGTGTGACAGTACGGCACTATACCATCATTCCTGGAGGGTCCCACAAAAACTGTAATAAACACAGCTATCACTCTCAGAGCATATACGACATTCAATTGCCACTGATGACCACCTCCCTCAGCCCAAGCACATCCTACTTGACATACTGTATAGAGCAGTAAGATACACATTGATATAAGTCATAACAATTGAGATGATTTTTGTTTTCAGTTTTTTTTATTATTATGCATAAGCATCAACAAAAGTTTCTCTTATCATTTTAGGTACTGTATACCTCCTCTTCTTCCCTACACACAAAATCAAATCATTTAACTTATAACTGTATCAATACTAAATGTAAGCTTTCTTCTTGCTTCATTAGGCATATATCACTCACCTTCTCAGTTATCCATTGGCCTTTATTGTCACACTCACTAAGCGGTTTGTGGAGGGACAATGCTTGAACACGTGTTGCTTCCTCAGTTTAGCAAACTTGGAGTTAATAGTAGTAGTAGTAGTAGTAGTAGTAGTAGTAGTAGTAGTAGTAGCCTGTAATGGCCAGCCATTTGACAACATGTGGACAATTTTCAAGCTATTATGAGGAAGAGATAACAGTCTAATTTGGTCATTTAGGTTAATCAACATTTTAAACAAATAACTGTTGGAAGACGTTTCACGCTGTTGCTTGCCTGTGGAGTTTGACAGTCCTCCTCTCCCAGCTGGGCCGTCTGCCATTGCAGGGCTTCTACAGCTCCCACACAGTTCTTCAGCACCTCTGTCACATCTTCATGCTTCTGCTGCAGCTACGGCACATTGACTTCTTCGTGGCTGATACCTTCACTCAAAGTGAGCCACAGTGCATCTGACATTCAAATGCAGACATCATCTGAATCTGCAAAGAATTGGAAAAAGATACAGACACACACTAAATTTCTGGGGGGTTTCCAAAAATCATAAACATTATCAACACAACGAAGTTACATGTGTCAAACAAAAGTTAATTTTACAGACCATCTTTCTTTCCCCACAAGCTACAGAGAGAATAAGAACAAAAGGTAGGCCACTCCACAGGAATTAAGAGTGCGAGCTCTTAATGTTGGTCTACAGCTCCTGTGGTAGCTGAAAAGGGGAAGACACACCACAACAAGGGAGCTGATCAACTTGCAGACTTACCTCGAACATACATCTGAAGACCATACTCCAAATTTCATATGCCTGAGTACTGAGCACTCTCCACAAGCCAACTGGGACAGCAACACCACTCTACATAGGGTTGACTTAGCAGTCCAATGCTCAAAGCTCATTGATCAACTACCTGGCCACAGGGAACCGATGGGGAAGGGGGCGGGGGTACTTCTTATCAGAGAGGTAAACGTACTAAGTGTGAAGAACTGAAATGCATGTGGTTCATGTTGGGCACCTAATCTGGCTGCGGCTCATCAAGAGCTTGGTTAATGACACTCTTTCATTATTTAAGAATGTGATATACTGCACTCATGAACAATTCAATTCTGTAATATTTCACACATAGCATGTTCTACGTCTGTATTTACAACTCCGATATTATTTTCATTACATTCACGTATGTGTTAGTGCAGAAGTATTATAAAACCATTTGTTCTCAGATGTTGATACTTCAAAGTTGCCATGTAGGATTTGTGTGGTTATTTGTGTAACTGGCAACACTGGAAATTTTATTACAATTGTCATTAGCAGTATTAATATTGATAATTTAGTTAGTAAAAAGAGTTTGGAATAAGTAAACTGAAAATAGGTTTTAAGTGGGAACAGTTTCTGTTAATATGTTAATATTTATTTATTTATTTATTGTTCTGTGGGACCTAATTAAGGAGAAGTCTCCATGGTCATGGAGCAAGTCTATACACGAAATTATGACATAATATTAGAAACAGATAAAATGAAATATAAAAAAAATATATTCAGGTGACAAGTTGTAAGTTTAAATAAAGAAAATAAACAATGCAATACTGGAATTTGCTTAATTTTTTAGCTCTTCCAGGAGCTCCTTGACAGAATAGAAGGAGTGAGCCATGAGGAAACTCTTCAGTTTAGACATAAAAGAGTTTGGGCTACTGCTAAGATTTTTGAGTTCTTGTGGTAGCTTATTGAAAATGGATGCAGCAGAATACTGCACTCCTTTCTGCACAAGAGTCAAGGAAGTGCATTCCACATGCAGATTGGATTTCTGCCTAGTATTAACTGAGTGAGAGCTGCTAACTCTTGGGTTAGGCTAATATTGCTAACAACAAATGACATTAAAGAAAATATATACTGTGAGGGCAATGTTAGACTTCCCAGACTATTGAATAGGGGTCAACAAGAGGTTATCGAACTTACACCACATATAGCTCGAACAGCCTGTTTTTGAGCCAAAAATACCCTTTTTGAATCAGAAGAATTACCCCAACAAATAATACCAGACGATGTAAGCGTATGAAAATATGCGAAGTAGACTACTTTTTGTGTTGAAGTATCACTTATTTCAGCCACTGTTCGAATGGTAAATAAAGCAGCATTTAGTTTCTGAACAAGATCCTGGACGTGGGCTTTCCACAACAGCTTACTATCTATCCGAACGCCTAGGAACTTGAACTGCTCCGTCACGCCTATAATATGCCCTTTCTGTCTGATCAAAATATCGGTTCTTGGTGAATTGTGAGTTAGAAGCTGTAAAAACTGAGTCTTACTGTGATTTAGCATCAAATTATTTTTTGCAAGCCACGAACTTATTTCATGAACTACATTATTTGTTACTGCTTCAATATTACACACAAGATCCTTCACTATCAAGCTGGTGTCATCAGCAAACAGAAATATTTTTGAATAACCTTTAATACTAGAAGGCATATCATTTATATAAATAAGAAACAGCATCAGCCCCGGCACCGACCCTTGGGGAACGCCCCACTTAACAGAGCCCCATTGGGACTGAACATCACTACCACTCTCAGTATTGTGGATAATTACCTTCTGCTTTCTGTTCTTAAAGTAAGAGGCGAACCAATTGTAAGCTACTCCCCTTACTCCATAATGGTCCAACTTCTGCAGTAATATTGAAATGATTGGAGTGGCTTTATAATGTAATACCTTTTAACACATGTTGTTCATGGTAAGGAACTTTATTATGTTGGAAAATGTTGATAAAATTTGGAAAGAGTGATATTATTGTACACAGCAGTTCATTTAAATAACATGGATCAATAGTCCTAAAACCTGGAAACAACTTTTCAGACAGTAATATCACAGCACTAAGACTCAAACTGTAGCGATTTGAGAATTTCCGCGTAAATTCTAGAACCGCTCGTCCTTCTACCATTGCGAATACAGGATATTTTATAAATAAGTGTGAGAGAATGTACATACTGTGTGACATGTTTTTGTTTGCAGGCTTCAAAAGAGTCACGAACACAAGGTAGATGTGATGGTATCAAGTGTTTGCCGCTCGCACCACGGAAGCTGTATTGGAAGAAAACGAGTGTTAAAGTATCTCATGGTTTTTTTAATATCATTGACTATTGTAACAAGAAAAAAGAAGAACAGTTGAATTATTGTTAAATAAACTTCACATATTGGACTAGCTAGAGGCAAGACAGGTTCATATTTTGTGTGGTTGTAGTACCAAATATATTGCAGATGTTTTTAATCAAGCCTAACACAGGAGGAGTCAGTTGACTTGCAAGTATTGTAATGCTTTGTTATTTGTGGAAGTTAAAATATATCAAGACAATTAAAAGTATTATGTGAGTATCCACTTATTTCATGAGGGGAGGGAGGTAGAGTAGGGGGAGGGGGAGGGGGAGGGGGAGATAGAGAGAGAGAGAGAGAGAGAGAGAGAGAGAGAGAGAGAGAGAGAGAGAGAGAGAGAGAGTGTGTGTGTTACTAATAAAATCTGTTAACCAGCAGTACTCTTCAGAGAAGGAGGTTTCGAAGATCGAGAGAGCCAGATAGCCAGATAAGATATCCACAGAAGAAGATTGGCTGTGCAGATCAAGTAAGTCAACTGAAGTGAGAGAGTTGTGAAAATTGCATGTAATGCAATTTCACACAGCTCTCCAGGTCATTTAAAAGTTAAAAAGTGTTAGAAAGTGGCAACCAGTTAAAAGGGCTTGAAAAAACAGTAATTTTGAGATTAAATCCAAGAAGAAGATACGATGTGTTGCCATAGTGACCAGGTATAGCAGGACAAGAGAACTGTTTCACAGAATTGGATTCTGCCTAAAAAATTCAAAGGGCAAAAATTAATGAACACAATAAAAGAGAAGATGTAAGGAAGATGTAATGTTAAAAGAAGAAAAAGAAGATTCCCACATATTACACTAAGAATAAATACGACAAGAATAATTCATCTAAGAAGATCTGGTGTGGGGTGTAAGTAAATCTTGAACGCATCACAGGGACGCAGACATGGGAACCAGCGTAAGTCTGATGATGCCGGCACTAGTCGGTAATCACCAGTGCTGATTCCACATATGCCTGCTGACACTGATGCTGAAAACAACATTCGATGCTGCCGGTGCCAGTGCTGTTCAATGGTGCTGATTACGCATCCACTCACCAACGCAGCTAGAACTCTACACCGGGTGAGTGCAGAATAATAACTGTTTCAGTGTGAAGTTAAAGAAACTGTTGAATAATAGAGTGTTAGTATAGTTATTACACTCAGTGTAGAATTTTTTGATGATTACTAGATCTAAAGGTAAGAAGAACATGGATAATAAACAGAGAATTGGGGAAACATCAGAACCAGCCATGGCAATGAAAATGAGTAAGGAGATGACAGACTGGTCTGAGGTAGTAAAATTAATCAACACCCAAAGTGCAGATTCAGCAGCTTTAAGAAAGGACCTAAGTCTTAAATTAGACTCAATAGATACTCAATTAAATGATAAAATAGATGAAGGGTGTCTCTTTGAGAAATGAAATAAGTGCAACTTTAAGGGAAAAACTCTATGCACAGAGTTCTACTTTAAGTAGAGAAATAGACGCAGTGAATACTCAAATTATAAATTGGATGTTCAGAATAGAACTTTAGGATTGTTAAGTGTTAAAGTAGATTCACAAAGTAAAGACTTAGGTAATTTATGTGAAGCTACGGCTAATTTGAAGACTGAATTTGACACTTTAACTACTAAAGTAGAGAATTTTAAAATAGATTTGAAAGAGGAATTAACTAGTTTGTTAAGCAGTCATGTAAAGTCACAGAGTAACCACTTTTAGGATGTTAGTGTGATAGTGAATGTGATACTGAATATGAATGTGATAATGTAGAATCTGAATTTAGTGAGAAGTTAGGATCATTTCAGAATGTATGTAATGTTACATTTGTTGCTGTAAACAAAATACTGCACCTGTGAAAAACAGGGTAAGTTAATACCAATAGTCCAATAGCAAATTGCTTGCATTAACACTCTAGTAGGTACTGTGGAAAGAAACTTTCAAGAGAAATTAGAAACCTCAGACATAATTAATATGAGTAGTCTGGAGGAACAGGTAGAGGAAATAATTGACCAAAAAATTGCCGTGAGAGTAATCTGAAAACATGTCTCCTGCCTTATCCATTGAACTCAATGATACCAAGAAATGTATGGATGAATTATGGAAGGAATTCAAACATATTCAGGACAAGGTAGATAAGAGGATAACTTCTCCTAATGTGGTATTAACTAGTGAGGTAGTGATGGATTTACAATGGGGAGCCAATTCAGGGTTATCTAAGCAATTGCCTAAGTTTAAGCCAGATGGGGAAGTACATCCTACCTATTTTTTGGAAAGGTTCAACCAAGCAATGCCCAAGAACTGGGAAAATTCAAAAAAGATTGTGTTTGCTGTTGGGTATCTGTTAGGGGAAGTCTCAGAGTGGGGAATGGTAAACAACACAAACTTTTCCTCTTGGGAAGATTTTCAAAAGAAGTTTAAAGAGAAGTATTGGTCAGCAAGTGCCCAGGAAAGCTATTATCAGACTTGTGGGAACCAAAGTATTACAGTAATATGTGGGGAACAATGAGAAAGTATTTTGACTGGCATTTAACATGAGCAAAATACTTTGACAAACCAATGGAGGGAGAGGGGTTAGTTCGAATTTTAATTAGACTATTGAACATTTACCGGAGGAAGGATATATTATGTAGTGGGTGGAGAATGATTGAAGTATTATCATATTTTGTGGATGCACTTGATCCCATTAACTATGCAGGAATTTGTGGCAAGTAATAATAGAGCACAAAGTGATAATATAGCATGCCAAGCTGGTAACCAACCGGTGATTACTAGTAATGAGGAAAACGTAGTGAGATGTGGATACAGGGCTGGGGTCCAGTCCTACAGATACACTAGGAATCCTGGTTTATAATAAGTATCTTAATTTCTCACACAAAATACCAACAAAAGAATGGTTCTTACTGGAAGAACCAAACTTGACTATCAATATTACACAACCAATAACAGTAGGAAACATGGAGACTTTTGAAGTTAACATATTTACAGATTCAGGGAGTGAGGTGTTACTCATTTCTAGCACATTCTTTAACTTATTACAAACTAAAAATCACTTACCTCTGTTACCATTAACAGGAGTTCACACAGTTGGTACAGCAGTAATGAAGAGCACAGTTGTGGGCAGTCCAGCAAGAGGTGGACGACTGTCATTTGGGAGTCACAGTGACACTCAGGTGGGTTCTCACGACAGAGTGGGTAACCATGCATTAGCCACATATGGCCAATACAGAGCTGGCAGAGGACAACTGATTCCCTGTGAGAGGCTTGCATGGAAGACTTCCACACATTCATGGTCTCCTTAATACACAATTTGTTGTGTGTGCTGTTATGTCATTCCATCTCCCAAAGCCAAAAAACCATGTGGTGTAAGACAGAATGCAAGTCAGCTTTGGAGATGCCTATCTCCTGAAGACGTTTCTGTGTTTCCTGTTTGGCCAGCCTGTCAGCAAGTTCATAGATGGGAATTCTGACATGTGCTGTGGTCCACACAAACACCATGGAACAGCAGGACTGTTCCAGGACATAGATGTACTCCTGAATGGACGCTACCAGAGGTTGGTGGGGATGGCACTGGTCGATAGCTTGTAGGCTGCTCAATGAATCAGTAAACAGGAGAAATGACTCACCAGGGCACGAGCGGATGTACTCAAGAACACGAGATATAATTCGGATGCTCAGGGGAACTATGAGTGTGTGCTGTGTAACTGGAGGGTAGTTGCGCATGTCTGATCTGCAGTGGAAGAACACCAGCCTCCACCAGTATGCTAGTCACTGGACTCGTCCTAAAAGCTCCTGTCACTAATGGAACCCCACAGTGGTGCACAGGGTCAAGTAAATGCAATGCTGAAGGAGCTGCCAAACCATAAACCACACTTCCGTAGTCAATTCAGGATTGGACAAGGGCTCTGTAGAGCTGCAGCAGCATACAGTGATCTGCACCCCAATTATTATTGATCAAGCAATGGAAGGCATTGGGGTGCTGCCAGCACTTCTGCTTAAGCTGACGAAGATGAGGGAGCCAAGTCAATTGAGTGTTGAAACCCAGTCCTAGGAATTGAGGCTCCACTACAGTAAGTGGATCGTCATTAAGGTGAAGTGTGTGTTCTGGTACGATGCTGACAGAAATGCACGACACGACTTTGCGGCTGAAAACTGAAAGCTGTGGGCTAATGCCCATGACTGCACCTTGTGGATGGCGCCACTCAGCGAAAACAGTACTGGGGCAGCAGTATGAAATGCAGAAGTAGTCTGCATACAGAGGAGGTGAGACGGAGGGCCCAACAGCTGCTGCTAGACTGTTAATGGCCACTAAAAATAGAGAGACACTCAATACAGAGCCCTGCGGGACTCCATTCTCCAGGATATGGATGGAACTATGGGAGTCACCAACTTGGACATGGAAAGTATGGAGCGACAGGAAGTTTTGGATAAAAAGCCAGAGTGGTCGCCGGAGACCCCACTCATACAATGTGGCAATAATATGAGGTCACCAAGTCACATCGTATGCTTTATGTAAGTCAAAAAACATGGCAATCAGGTGCGGCCATCTTGAATAGGCTGTTTGGATGGCAGACTCGATGGATACAAGATTATCAGTGGTAGGGTGACCCTGGCGGAAGCCGCCCTGACATGGAGCCAGCAAGCCACACGACTCCAGAACCCAACCCAACCGTCAACATATCATATGTTCCAGCAGCTTACAAGGAACATTGGTGAGGTTGATGGGGTGATAGCTATCCACATCAATGGGGTTTTTACCATGTTTGGCACCAGAATGATGGTGCTCTCTCGCCATTGCGATGGAAAGATGCCGTCGCACCAGATCTGGTATAAGATGATGAGAAAATGTCGCTTGTAGTCAGATGAGAAATATGTAATCACCTGGCTGTGGATGCCATCAGGCCCAGGAGCTGTGACACGGCAATGTGCAAGGGCACTAAGGAGCTCCCACTCTGTAAATGGGGCGATATAGGATTCACTGCAGTGTGTAGTGAATGAGAGGACCTTCCCTTCCAGCCACCATTTCAGTGTGTGAAAGGATGGGGGATAATTCTCTGATGCAGAGGCTCGAGCAAAGTGCTTGGCAATCGCATTTTCATCAGTACATAACTTGCCATTTATGATAACACCAGGGGCAGCTGTTGGGGCCTAGTACCCGAAAAGATGTTTGATCTTTGGGAAGGTGATGTGTGGCACCCAATGGTGAAGATCTATCTACCCAACACTCCTTCTTCCAATGTTTGATAAGGTGGCGAACACGGGCATGGAGCCATTTAAAGGCTATGAGGTGCTTCAGGGAAGGGTGCCACTTATGATATTTCAGAGCTCACCCATGCTCCTTAATTGCTTCAGCGACTTCCAGCGACCACCAAGGGACTGCCTTATGCCTCGGGCACCCTTATGAGTGAGGGACTGCATTTTCTGCCACAGACACAATTGTGCTAGGCAACTGCTCAACCATCACATCAATGTTACCACGTGGGGGAGATTCAGCAGTGACATCCAAGGTGAAAGCTTCCCAGTCCGCATTGTTCAAAGACCACCTGGGCAGGCGTCTGTGCACCTGATGCTGGGGCAGTGACATGAAGATCGGGATGTGGTCACTACCACACAGGTCATCATGTGCTCTCCAGTAAATAGATAGGAAAAGTCCTGGGCTGCAAATTGATAAATCAATGGCCGAGTAACTACCATGAGCCACACTGAAATGTGTGGCGGCCCCAGTATTTAAGAGGCATAGGTTGGATTGCGACAGTAAAGTTTCAACATCCTTGCCTTGGCCAGTAGGCATGGTACCACCCCACAAGGGGTTATGGGCATTAAAATCTCGCAGAAGTAGGAAAGGTTTAGGGAGCTGATCAATCATTGCAGCTAATACAAGGATACCGCACCATCTGGAGGAAGGTATACATTGCAGACAGTTATTTCCCGCACTGTCCATATTATGACAGCCACAGCTTCAAGAGGGGTCTTGAGCAGCTAAATCGACAGCCAAAGCATAATGGAAATATTTTAGATCTGGTAGCCATGAACAGACCAAACCTCATCAGTGGTGTCAGTGTTTAGACAGGGATCAGTGATCATGATGATACCATTACGACTATGGTTACGAAAGTTAAAAGTCAGTCAAGAAGGCTAGGATAGTATTCTTACTAGAAAGGATAGATAAGCAGTTGTTAGCATCCCACTGAGTAAATGAATCAACTTCATTTACTACCGGTATGGACGTGGAAGAATTATGGGCAAATTTTAAACACACTGTAAATCATGCATTGGAGAATTATGTGCCAAAAAAGTGGGTTACAAATGGAAAAGACCAACCGTCGTTTAACGAAGCAATTCGGCGAATGCTCAGGAAGAAAAGAAAGTTGCACTCGCAGTACAAGAAAGATCAGGAGAATGAGGACAGGCCAAAGTTAGTAGAGACTCGTGCTGCTGTAAAAAGAGTGATGCGCGAAGCATACAACCACTACCACCGTCATACCTTAGCAAAAGATCTTGCTGAAAACCCAATGAAATTCTGGTCTTACGTAAAATCGGTAAGCGAGTCGAAGGCTTCCACCCAGTCACTCACTTATCAGTTGGGCCTGGCAATGAAAGACAGTGAAATGAAAGCTGAGATTTTAAATTTAGCATTTGAGATATCTTTTATGCATGAGGATCGTAGAAACATACCACCGTTTGAGTCTCTATTAGATTCCCGTATGGAGGACATAGTGATAGACACTCCTGGGGTTGTGAAGCAGCTAAATTGGGTTGAAAATAAGTAAATCACCAGGTCCTGATGGGTTTCTAATTCGGTTTTACAGAGAGTACTCTACTGCATTGGCTCCTTACTTAGCTTGCATTTATCGCGAATCTTTTGCCCATCGTAAAGTCCCGAGTAACTGGAAAAAAGTGCAGGTGATGCCTGTATATAAGAAGGGTAGAAGGGTGGATCCTCAAAATTATAGACCAAAACCATTAACATCGGTTTGTTGCAGGTTCTTGAACATATTCTCAGTTTGAATATAATGAATTTCCTTGAGACAGAGAAGTTGCTGTCCATGCATCAGCACAGCTTTAGAAAGCATCGCTCCTGCGAAATGCAATTTACCCTTTTCTCACATGATACCTTGCGAACCATTGATGAATGCTATCAGAATGATGCCATATTCCTCGACTTCTGGAAAGCATTTGACTTGGTGCCCCACTGCAGACTCTTAACTAAGGTATGAGCATATGGGATTGGCTCCCAAATATGTGAGTGGCTTGAAGACTTCGTAAGTAATAGAACTCAGTACATTGTCCTCGATGGTGAGTGCTCATCAGAAGTGAAGGTATCATCTGGAGTGCCCCAGGGAAGTGTGGTAGGTATGCTGTTGTTTTCTACCTACATAAATGATCTTTTGGATAGGGTGGATAGCAACGTGTGGCTGTTTGCTGATGATGCTGTGGTTTACGGGAAGGTGTCATTGTTGAGTGACTGTAGGAGAATACAAGATGACTTGGACAGGATTTGTGATTGGTGTAAAGAATGGCAGCTAACTCTAAATGTAGATAAATGTAAATTAATGCAGATGAATAGCAAAAAGAATCCTGTAATGTTTGAATACTCCATTAGCAGTGTAGCGCTTGACACAGTCACATCGGTTAAATATTTGGGTGTAACATTGCAGAGCAATATGAAGTGGGACAAGCATGTAATGGCAGTTGTGGGGAAGGCGGATGGTGATCTTTGGTTCATTGGTAGAATTTCTGGAAGATGTGGTTCATCTGTAAAGGAGACCACTTATAAATCATTAATACAACCTATTCTTGAGTACTGCTTGAGCGTTTGGGATCCCTATCAGGTGAGATTGAGGGAGGACATAGAAGCAATTCAGAGGCGGGCTGCTAGATTTGTTACTGGTAGGTTTGATCATCACGGGAGTGTTACAGAAATGCTTCAGGAACTTGGGTGGAGGCTCTGGAGGAAAGGAGGCATTCTTTTCATGAATTGCCACTGAGGAAATTTAGAGAACCAGCATTTGAGGCTAACTGCAGTACAATTTTACTGCCGCCAACTTACATTTTGCAGAAAGACCACAAAGATAAGATATGAGAGATTAGGGCTCGTACAGAGGCATATATTCAGTCATTTTTCCCTCTATCTGTTTGTGAGTGGAACAGGGAGAGAAGATGCTAGTTGTGGTACACAGTACACTCCCCCACACTCTGTATGGTGGATTGTGCAGTATGGATGTAGATGTAGGTTTGAAGATGCACATGTTCACTACAGACCAAGTTTAGGATGTAAACGCAAGTCCGACCTGACACTCGATTATAGTGCTTTGGTTCCTGTAATATACCTTATAGCCGAGAAGGGAAGAGGTCCGCATTGCTTGGAACCAGGTTTCCTGGAGGGCAATGCAGATAGTAGTTGTAAAACTGAACAGTTGCCGTAGTTCAGCCAGGCAGTGCAAAAGACCGCTGCAATTCCACTGGAGGATGACATCGTGAGACTGGGAAGGCAAGGAACATTCAATGAGGCAGATTATGCCTCAGAGTCACCTGCTGGCACCAATTTGTTGCCTGAGCAGTCTCTATCCATTGTGCCTGAGGGTCTGGCAAGATATAGGTCCTCGGGAGACGCCAAAATCTCCACCCCATCCTCAGCCACAGAGTTTGTGGCTGCCACCACAGTTTCCTTGGTCTTAGGGGTTTTCTTTTTGGACTTCTCTCACTGCTCCTTGGGTTTCCCTGACTCAGTCTCCGGGACTGAGGATGAGCGTGAAGCCCTATGACCAGCTCCTTTTGGGCTCTTCAGCCACTGGCAGGTGTCATCTTCCCCACTATAAGAAACCTGGGAACAGAGTGACCCAAGAGACCCATTCCTAGTGAGAAAAGCCAAAGAAGACTTACACTTCTCTGGCTTAAAAGCCCCACCATCAAGGGTGCAGGTGTAGTCTTCCAGCTCTAAGAGGTGACCTAGGTTTGCGGAGTTAATGGTTGCAGAACTGTTGTAGCAGCAGGGTAAGATGATGTCATATGCACAGGATGCAAGCGTTCAAATTCTCTCTTAGCCTCAGTGTAGGTCAGTATTTTTTTTGTTTTTGTTTTGGTTTTAGGGCGCAAAACTGCTATGGTCATTAGCGCCCGATCCGTGACTTAGGATACAGTAAAAACGGAAAATGGAAACCAGCAGCAATGGGAACGAAACTCAAAAAATTGGAGAAACTAAAAGCAGAAGGAAGGCTTAAAAATCCACTACAGAAAGGGGTTGGTTGTCCCCAAGAAAAGCTTCAAATGACTGACGTCATTTCACTGTCACTAATAAACTCGAAAACGCGATCGGCCGAGCGCGTGTCATCTGCTAAAATCGACGATATATCAGGCGATAGCTGTAGACGGGCGCGTAACGGAGTAAAATAGGGGTACTCAATTAAAAGGTGTCTTACCGTCCACAGCTCAGAGCAGTGGGGACAGAGTGGGGGAGGATTGCCGCTTAAAAGATGTCGATGGCTAAAAAGACAGTGCCCTATCCGGAGTCTAGTTACAATTACCTCCACCCGATGACTCGTTCGGGAGGAAGTCCAAGCACAGGGAAGAGCTTTCACGTCCCACAATTTATTATGCGGAAGTGTCGACCAATGTGTGTGCCATAAAACAACAACACGACGACATAAAACGCTCCGTAGAATGGCAAAGGGAATCGATTGAATAGCTGGCCGAAGAGGAGAGACTGCAGCCTTGGCCACTATATCGGCAGCCTCATTTCCACAGATACCAACGTGTCCCGAGAGCCAGAGGAATGCCACCGAGACGCCCCCCAGGTGGAGGAAGCGCAGACAGTCCTGAATCCGGTGGACCAGAGGGTGGACAGGGTAAAGAGCTTGGAGACTGAGGAGAGAGCTGAGAGAATCTGAACAGATAACATACTGTATCTGCTGATGGCGGCGGATGTAGTGGACAGCCTGGTGAACAGCGTAAGGCTCCGCAGTATGTCTGCTTGTGTCTGTATGTGTGGATGGATATGTGCGTGTGTGCGAGTGTATACCTGTCCTTTTTTCCCCCTAAGGTAAGTCTTTCCGCTCCCGGGATTGGAATGACTCCTTACCCTCTCCCTTAAAACCCACTTCCTTTCGTCTTCCCCTCTCCTTCCCTCTTTCCTGATGAGGCAACAGTTTGTTGCGAAAGCTTGAATTTTGTGTGTGTGTTTGTGTTTGTTTGTGTGTCTATCGACCTGCCAGCGCTTTTGTTCGGTAAGTCACGTCATCTTTGTTTTTATATATAATATTTAATAATATATGTCGATTATATTCTCCTAATCTCAGCTAACTGGGAAGAACATCGCCTATCACTGAAAAAATTTAAAGAAAAGGTTATTACAGTGAAACTGTCTAAGTCACATGTTGAGAGGCAAGAGTTAAAGTTCGTAGGGCATCTCGTAGGGGTACAGGGGATTAGACCAGATCCTGGGTGCATAAAAGCTCCTGAAGAATGTCCACCCCTAAAAACGTGCGGCAACTGAAGGGATTTATCAGAATGGCTGGGTACTATAGACATTATATTAGGAGACAAGAACTAAATGACACAAGAGTTTTACATTTGTTACGAAAGAAAATACCATTGGTTAGGGATCTAGAGGCAAATAATGCATTTGTAAATGTAAAAAGAGCATTAGTAGAAGCACCCATATTGCATAATCCGAGTCTGGGTGAACCTTTTAAAATTGCAACCCATGCATCTGTTAATGGGATCACGGCAGAACTATTCCAAGAAGAGTGGGGTCTAGATAGTGTAAATCACATATCTATAGCTTTTGCTACCCATAGTCTTAATAAATATGATGTAAACTACAAAGCTACTGAAAAACTATTAGCATTAATATGGAGTATCCAAAAATTCCAAACACTAGTATGGGGGCAGAAATCCATATTTACGCATATCATCACGCTCTATCTTTTTTGATGAATAGTCATTTGTTACATACTAGATTAATGTGATGGATGTTGTTCCTACAAGAATATGACATTAGAACACAGTATGTAAAAGGTTTGGAGAATATTGTACCAGACACTTTGTCTAGGTTACATATAGACATGGAAGAGTTAAAAGTGATCTGGTGTAATTTTTGCAATTAATTTTCTGACAGTAGAGTATCCACACACCAGGATACAAAAGATGGCATAAAGAACATGATCCCTATTTTTACCAAGATGTTTGCTACATGTATTAGGAATCCCTTGCCTCCTAAGCAAGCAGAGAAATGGAAAATTATGGGTCATATTTTATTTTGGTGGGATAGTATAAGATTGCAACAATGGCTTTTATGCATTCTGAAGTTAATGGAAGATGAAATTGTGTGGTATGTTCGTACATGGAATGGACACTTTAGAATAAAGAAATGTATAGCTCGTATGAATAAGTTCTGTTACTTTAAAAGGCTAGGACATAAAGTAGCATCATTAATTTGGCCTTGTGAAGCCTTTCAGAAGGTGAAAGAGAGGAACACTCACTCATGTGTATCCAATCATTCCAAAGTCTATACACAAACTTACAGCAGCAGATTTCCTAGTACCTATTCTGAAAGGAAAGGGAGGAATGTCATACATTTTAGTCTTCGTAGAGTGTTGGTCAACAAACAGTTATACACTGTTTGCTACAATACTTTCTGGAGGTAGGAAAACCCTACTGTTTCTCTCCAATAATGGACCACAATTTGTTAGTAATGATTTTAAAGAATTTTTAGCATGGGAAGGTATTTGTGAAGTGTTAATATCCAACTATAACCTGTCCCCAAATTTGTGTGAACAGGTAATGAAAAATTTTGTGAAATTATGCCACACCTACTGCCATGAAAAAAACATACCTTATGGGCAACAAAGATCAAAGACTTTAAACTTATTTTAAATATACTACCACATTTATGAACAGGGTTAACACCTTTAGAAGTAATAGGCAAACCCTTTACAGGAGAACCTCTTATTAAATGTTTCATTTGGCCTGAAAAGCCTACTGAAGATTACGAACTTAAACAGGAAATGGGTTCTAAAAATTTAGTTGAAAAGGCGCAACAATGAGTGATTAGACGTAATGAGAAGACTATCAAACCTCACTACAAGGTCGATGAACTAGTTCTCGTAAAACAGCATCTTCAGAGCTCTGCCCTGAGGAAAGAGACACAAGTTTTTCTAAAAATATGAGGGACCCTACCGAGTTCAAACAATAGTACATCCTGAAACATTTTTATTTGATCCTGTAATGGAATCAGAGACAGGAAAGTACAACATTAAGGACATAAAGTTGTATATCCCCCAGCGACATTAACGTTCGGTGTTAACGGGCGGAGTGACGACCGTCGGATCCCGAGATGTTTTCGGTGTTTCTTCCGTAATAAAATTTTCCTGCACTGAATTCCCCCAACTTCTTACACTATGCCCCTACTTCTTACATTACCCTATCATCCCCCACTTGCAGTTTAATAGAGAAACATACCAGCATGGAATTGTGATTACATCACCCAAAACTGCTCCTGGTATATGGCTGTATCATCCTCGATTGTTAGAGACTAGTGCCCAGCCAGTCTCTCCCATCATACACATATAGTCAAGTTTTATTTTTGCTTGAATTAGTCTTTGTAAGTAATCGCTCCTTGCACAGCAAGGAGGTGGGTAATGTGATGATGTTAAACTTTCACGAAATCCAGGACTACTATCAGTAAGACCATACCCCAATTTTTTTAAGGAAATGAGGTACCACAAAAACAACTGCAACTGTGGCATTGAAGGGGAAAGATGAGTATTGTCTCACTGTTGATATTCTACAACAAACAGACTTAACAAACAGTTTTCTAGTTTCCTTATCGAACCTATGGGCTCGGACTGGCATCCTTTGTGGCAGACAAAGTACTGATATTATTTATGACTTTCATAAATTAAAAATATTGTTTACATGTTAAATACCACAGCAAAAAGGAAGATAAAAATACTGGACCTAGAAACAAAATGTGTGAATTATCTTCAAGAGTGGTCAAATGAAGAAAGGTAATTAAACTGGCAAAGGACTGCGAAACAATGGGATGAAGCAAGGACAAAGATAAGTACAACATCCAGTTTCACATTTTTCTGTTTCAAAATGAGTATTTACGTAATCAAAATGTCAAAAAATTAAGAAGAACCAGATTTGGTGAATGAATTGTCAGCCAAAATGAAAGATTTGCAGTCAGCAGTTCCAGCCATGACACTTTCATGTCTAAAATGCTAAATTAAGAAAATACTATAGATTACAGTTATAATTCTTGAAGCAATACAATTAATGTGAGGTACAACTCTTTGAGAACTGCAGTTAATTCCAGTCATGACCACTTCACATCTACAATAAAATCTGTCAATGATATTTTGAGATACACAACTAAATCTAGTCATGACGCTACTATAGAAAAATCAAAAGATACAATAAATTCCCATTATGAAAAAGTTAGGAATGAACTGAAAGGAACAAAACTGTATTAGATAAAATTGTAAATAAAACTTATATTAAGGTCAAACCTGTTGTCAAAGAAGAACATACAACTAACAGATATTAACAAAGTTGTTATAGAGGAAATGTGTAGAACCAATTTCACGTGTATCACAACTTAGTGAAACTTTAAAGAGTACACCTGGGTCAGTCAGTAGCAATCTTGTCTACAGGAAATCTGTGTGAACACTATTATTTGTAATCTCAGTTTCAGTAAGCTGTACAAAATCCCTGTAGCATTACAAAAATTTAATAGAGAAAGAATCATTAGAAGCAGAGATCAACTGAAGGCAGAACTATATACATAAAAAGTTCATAGGGAAATTAGTAGTTCGGACTTCATGACAAGAAGCTCAGATTTTTTTTTTTACTTTTTTTTTTACACCTGCAGTCAACATCTTCATACTACAGGCAGAAAATAAGAATTACCAACACCTCTGCTACAATGTGTGAAGACGTGAGTTATCCTGGTATAATATGTCAATGACAGCCTATTTCCAAATGTATCTCTGCTCAACAAGTAATTGCCTATAAATGGCTTGGTCATAAGTTGTGATTGATTAACAGTAATCAGAGTTTATTTTCTTTTTTAAGGCATTCAAGTTCATTTATTTAAATGACGCGCTCTGGTATGTAGTAACAGTACATGTTTCCAGTTGTATAAACAATGTAAAGAAAGACAGATTGCTGCATATCATAAAAAAGGCCCGTCAAGTTGAAGACAGGTACAATTAAATGTCACACAAAGCTTTTTGCCACAGCATTTGTTAGTATACAGCAGTTGGCTGCAAATAAACAAGGTTGGACTTGAAAATGGGAAGGAGGGGGTGGAAACTGCTAGGTGGAGGGTGTGGATACAGTATATTACCATACAAAGATTGACTGCACTTCCCCTGTATTCTATCAATACACTCAATTCTACCACCCACTTTACCCAGAGCTGAACTAATGTCATCATTTCACTTCATATCTCTACAAAGTGTTACACATGGGTATTTCTTTGGGTTGGTTGATTCCAACTGTGACTCACTGATATTATAGTCATGAGATTCTACTGGTTTTTCATTTTGTGACGTGCAAAACTTCACATTTCTTAACATATAAAACCAGTAGCCAATCTTTGCACCATTTTGAAATCTTATCAAGATGTACAATATTTATGCAACTTCCATCAGATAGTACTGCATTATAGATAATCATATCATCTGCATAAAGTCTGAAGTTACTATTAATATTGTCTATAAAGTCATTTCTATACAACATGAACAGCAAGAGTACCAACACATTTCCCTGGGGAGCACACGAAGTTACTTCTACCTACGATGATAACTCTCCATCCACAATAGCATGCTGCCTCCTCCCTACCAAAAAGTCCTCAATCAATTCACAAACTTCACTTAATACACCATATGATTGCACTTTTGACAAAAAAGTGTAAGTAAGGTACCGAGTCAAGTGCTTTCCAGAAATGAAGAAACATTATGTATTCCTGACTACCTTGATCCAAAGCTTTCAGGATGTCATGTGAGAAAAATGCAAGTTGAATTACAATTCACCAGTGTTTTCAGAAACCACGATAATTGCAATTGAGAAGGTCATTCTGTTCAAGATACCTTACTATGTTTGATCTCAGAATATGCTCTAAGATTGCACAAGTCAGTATGAAGGATACTGCATGGTAGCTTTGTGGATCACTTCTACTATACTCCTTGTAGATGGGTGTGACCTGTGCCTTTTTTCAAGAACTGGGCATGTGTTTTTGTTCAAGAGATCTATGATAAAATATACAGGGTGAGTCATAAATGAGGACAAATATGTTGTGCAAATTGTCACACACTGAGCTCGCATGTTCCTATGTCAATAAATGACAATGCAATTGAATGGTAAAAATGTGGAAATACGAAGTGGACATTTGGGTGTTACTGTGTGCCGACATTGGCTATGCGAGTGTTGTAGGTAGTTTAGCCACTCACGAGAAGGCAAGGCATCAGCGTCAAGCAACAGTGTACATGACATTGCGAGCAACGATAGCACCCACATCTATCTCATACCAGTTACGCTGGCCGGTACTATGTATCATGGCTAGTTGGCACAGGGAAACGAACATGAGGAGGGGCTGCACTACTGTACATGCATGTTTTATAATTTGGTTTTTGTGTCCAGACTTAGTTTTAAGAAAAGAGTACATAGATGCAGAATACAAAATACTACTACATAGGTATGTGGCAGTTCACACAAACGAATACAATACAGCTGTACAAATCAAAACTAACATAGAAACACACGACCAGAAGCTGCAGTGCCGGTTTATAAGTACTGTTCAAAATGACAGCCACGACGTGTGTGGCAAAGTTGAACTATTTGCAGGAAGGATTGCTGAACATGATCCAACATGTCTGTACCTCTTTGCATAATATCACAGGCATGTTTTATTCTGGGTTGAAGGGTGTTGACATCAACAACCTCTCCTTCATGAATCACAGATTTCAGATGGCCCCACAAAAATAAATCCAGTGGATTCAGGTCTGGCAATCTTGCTGGTCATGCTAAAGGGCCTCCACAAGCCACCCATTTTGAAGGGAAGGTACTGTGCAGGTGAGCGAGCGCACCATCACGCATGTACCACAGGACCACAGGTTCACATGAAAGACCAAACTAACGTCTTCCAACAATTCTGGGAATGTAACATCTAGGAAATGCAGATACCGCTCCCCTGTAAGCCTTTGTGGTAGCACATGTTGCCCTACGAGATGGTGATCAATAATACCACACCGGATATTGACACCACATTGTTGTTGGTAGCCTCGTATCACTGTGCTGTGGGGGTTTTCTTCCACCCACTGGTGCCAATTATGCGAATTCACTATACCCTCCTTCATGAAATAGGCTTTGTCGGTGAACAGTATTGTATGTGAAAAATGCTGATTGTAGATCTGACACCGTAGGATAAAGTTGCAGAAGTCCAGCCTCCTCTGGTAGTCATCTAGCAATAATGCCTGTACCTTCTGCATGTGAAAGGGATGGTACTGGTTTCTATGGAGTACTGTAGATTGTGACATGCCAACCACAGTGGCTATAGACCTGGTGCTTATTGTTAACCCTCCGCAATGGTTTGTAACACTTTTCCTTCATCATCCGCAATGTACATCAACTGTCGGTCATGGCCACATCATCCTGGAAGTGCTACACAAGCACCATACTCCCTCAAGCGCCTGTCCACAGAGTAAAACGATTTTGTGGATGGAAGGTGCCGGCTAGGAATCCTCTTGGGATACAGTTGCCTTGCAACATCAGCTCTTCCATCTGCAAGCCTGTAGGTGAGGTGGACATCGGCGTATTCCTCATTTGTGAAACTTGCCACGGTACTGTAGTAACACTGCGATGCGGCTGGTAGCAACTGTTGACATGGCGAGTATCCAGCAGAGTGACCATTGCAGAGGTGTTGTAAATACATCGTGCATGCTGCGGTTTTACTTCCACCGTTGACCACTCTTTCTGCTTACAGGGCACACATTCCCTAACATGCGACTGTACACTCCATTACAACCTGCAATGTGTGATTCCCAAGTTCTGATACAATTTCAGATACATTGGGATGGGATTTTCTCTCTCTCATATCTTTCAAACACTTACAGATACACATCAGCTCAATGGTGTGTCATGTGTTGTATCTATGGGTGAATGACATGTCATGATCGTGAGGCTCGTCGGTATCTCATTCAATGATTAACATGTGTTTTTGCTTTACATACACAACACATCAAGGAGAACAAAATTTACAATGATGTGTCACATGTTATGCATAGTAGCATGCGGTCCTAGACATATTTTTCCTTATTTATGACTCACCCTGTAGTTAGAAAAAGGGGCTAACTCAACCAAAAATTCAGTATAGAATATGATAGGGATTCCACTAGTTCCTGGAGCTTCGTTCAATTTCAATGATTTAAGCTTTTTTAAAACCAATTGGACTTTTAATAACAATATCACTCATTGTTTCAGCAGTATGAGGTTTAAATGAGGACAATACTCATGGTTTTTCCTTTGTAACAAAACATTTAAAAACAGTGTTAAGTATTTCAGCTTTTGCTCTGTTACACACAATTTCAGTTGCTGACTCTTTCACTGATGATATTTTAAGTACTTCTCAAAATCTCTATAACTAGAACAAACTCTTTCCTCTCAGGTTTGGATAATGGATGATCCACCACAGTTGCTACAAATGTTGTTTTAAAGCAATAGAAGCTTTAATGCTAATTCAGAATCACCTTTGTTGGGTCCTGATACAAAATCAACACCTTTAACTGACACATCAACCTCTGACAACTTTCTACATGGCTGCAAGTACAACACAAGTGATTGTTTACTATCAAATAATGAAAAAGTTGATGAGCGCATCACGCTACAATATTTCCAAAAAATTTTGTGCCCAACACAACTTATAAATTTCCCCTCAGTTTGCAAAGTGGTCAATGTTGAATGTTTAGTCTAAGTTGGATGAAGAAATATCTTTGGTTGGTATACTGTTCCAAAAATGATTATGCTGCTTTCTGCTAGTTATGCAAAAGGTAGTCATCAAAATGTTCCAGCCCTGGTCTCTTCCATGTTCTCAGAGTGAACGCATACACTCTAATATTTCAACATACATACAACCAACACTTATCACAAGCCTTTGTAATTGAATGTGACTTATTCACATGATGGTGAACATGACAAACAATATGAAACATTGCCTGGACCAAGGCCTTGTGGAGCAGATGGAAAGGGATACAACATGTACAGTCCTTATCATCAAGCAATGATTCTTTGTGTATATCAGGAAATGGTATGATTGGGACACAGAGGCTTTGGGACTACCAAAGTTGACAAACAAGACAACAAGATGAATAATTTTCTCGAAATTACAAAATATTTTGTGAAAGGTGATGAAAACCTACAAGTAAGTTTTGAAAGGAACTGGTATATATGAAAAGAATTACATTAAGGACCCCAATCCAAAATCTGATCAGCTGTTGCATCAATAACCAATGATGCCAAATGTTGCAATATTCTTGCAGATCAAACTGCTGAAATTGCTAGAATAGAGCAACTATCTCTCTGTATCTATTCCTTGGATCTTGATATTAATGAAGATTTCCTGTAATTTATTCCAGTGGTTGATGTGACTGGCTAAGGACTAGCTCGATGTGTAATTGAAAAATTGGTAATAATTTCCTGAGGACAGGGCTACGACAATACTGCATGCATGTGGAGGAAAGCCTGTGGGGCTCATGCATTCATATATCAGGACTATGCAATAGCGGGATATTCTCATTGTGCAGTTCATCGTTTCAGATTGGTGATCGCCAATACATGAAACATTTCACTTATCAGGAATTCACTAGGAACACTGGACATGGTATGCGATTTCTTTGGGCCACCAAACGGCACACGTGTGTGTGTGTGTGTGTGTGTGTGTGTGTGTGTGTGTGTGTGTGTGTGTGTGCACCCCACAATTCCTTCTCAGATAGGAAAGCTAACTAATACAGTGAAAATAAACACTTGCTCCAGAACATTCTTCTCCTGTATTACTCCTCTACACTGGGAGACTTGCTTGACCTGCACACTGCAACCCAATGTAAAATCTAACAAATTCAAATGTGTGCACTGTTTGTTTCGTTTTAGCATGCAAAAGCATCTAGGGACATATGTGCCCATCTCAAAACTATAGAAATGGTTCAAATGGCTCTGAGCACTATGGGACTCAACTGCTGAGGTCATTAGTCCCATAGAACTTAGAACTAGTTAAACCTAACTAACCTAAGGACATCACAAACATCCATGCCCGAGTCAGGATTCGAACCTGCGACCGTAGCGGTCTTGCGGTTCCAGACTGCAGCGCCTTTAACCGCACGACCACTTCGGCCGGCAAAACTATAGAACATGAAGACAGAGAGGGGTTAATAAATGAATACACATCAGTCCCAATCAATGTAAGAGAAGACAGCTAAAAACAGGGACACGGAGAAAGAATTATAAAATACACCATAGAGAAATGGAGGTAAAGAACTAAAAATTAAATGGCCTTCGCCATATTGCTGCAATTAGTACAAATCCAAGTGGGAACCTAAATAGTTAAAAAATGGGCATTCCATCACAAAGCTGAAGTTTTAACAACTTGGGGACAATGGGATCAATAATCTGGAGCTTATTCCCATGGAGGGAGGGCCTGTGGCGATGCCAAAGTGGCACCACCTCCTGACAGGCTGAAACAGATAGATCATCGGATGGAATGTAAGTGGGCCGGGGTACAAGGACTGCAGCCTTGGCAGCAGTGTCAGCAGCCTCGTTTCCAGACAGATGGACATGGCCAGGAAACCACAAACATCACAGTCCCTCCATCAAGAGTGAGCAACTGACAGTTTTCCTGTACCTGCTGCATCGAGGGATGGGTGATTCTCAGCACCTTTGAAGCCACTGTGTGCTGTGCAAGTCTGAGCACAGGACACAATTGAAAAGCCAGTGTTGCTGGATGTACTCCACAGCCTGATACAGGGTGAGGAACACTCCTGTAAATATTGACCTGTGTTCTGGAATCCGATAGCGAGAAACATCAGCACCCATGATAGAGGCACACCCAATGCCATGGTCAGTCCAAGAACCACCAGTGCAAGCAAAGGTGCTATCGTGAAATTCTGTGTGAAGTTTGTGAAACTGAATGGAATACAGCCAGAATGGAGTAGGGTCTTTAGGAGCAAAAGCCAAAAACGAGGTAACAGAAGAGGGACGTGCCCCATACTGGCAATCAAAGGAGTCATTGAAGAAGGTGGCACAGGATGGGTGGCAATGCATATAAGACAAACTGCATGCATACCTGCTGAGGACAAAGTCAAGGTGGTAAGAAAATGGTAGTTAAGCAGCTCCTGCATAGAGACACTCAAATGGGCTAGTGTAAAAGGGGCTGGTGACCAAATGCATGTCATGATGGTGGATAGTGTTGAGATGGCATAAGAGGGATAGGTGTGCAGATGCAAAAACGAAGTACCCATAGCCTAATTTCGAACAGACAAGTGACCGGTGCAAGCAGGAGAGTGTGGTTTGATCTGCACTCCAGCAAGAACCATCGATGACACGTAGGACATTGAAGGACTGCATACAGGGGACTGCCAGGTAAGATGCGTGAGAGGAACAAGAGCATTTCCTATCGAGCATGGGCCCCGGGACATTTGTAGTTTCAATGAATGGAAGAGAACTGGCGCCAGATGTAAAGATCGTGGGAGAAACAAACTGTGCCACCAAAAATTCATACGAAGGGTTTTGTCAGTGAAAAAAGAAAGCCATTAACGATGCTCCCTGACTAAAGACAATCGAAACATCACTGAAGACACCACTCAATGAGACAGGCCCATGGAGACCTGCAATACATGGAGAAATCCTCAATTAAAAGGGAAGTGGAGATGCTTGGTGGGAGGCAGACCATTATAAGGTTAATGGCAATTGCAAAGAGGACAATGCTCAGGATGGAACCAAGTGTAGACCTTACGGAGGATACCAGTCCTCCAGTGGGTGTTGCGGGCCTTCTCCAAATCGAGAAACAAGGCTACAGTTGGGGATTTCCACAGAAAGCCATTCATGACATGTGTGGACAAAGTGTTGAGATGGTGAACTGAAGAATGACGCATGCAAAATCCACACTGTACAATGGTTAATAGATTGTGAGACTCGAGCCATCATACAAGCCGGGCATGAATCATACATTCCATCACTTTGCAAATAGGGCTGATGAGAGAGATGGGGCAGTAGCTATAAGGAAGGTGTTTGTTCTTACCAGACTTAGGTATGGTTATGACAGTGGCTTCACGCCAGTTTCAGGGAAATGCTCCCTCTGCATAGCTGGAGTTGTACATATTAATCAGAAAGTGTTTGCCCTCAAAAGAAAGATGCCTCAACATCTGAATATGAACGGAGTCTGGCCCTGGGGTGGAGGATCAGGATGAACGGAGAGCATGATCTATCTCCCTCATAGTAAAGGCAGCATTGTAGCACTCACAATTTGGAGAAGGGAAGGGTATTGTCCAAGCCTCCTCCACTCATTTCCAATTGAGCAGGCAGTGTGATATGAGGAAGAGCTCAAAATTTCCGAAAAATGGTGGCCCAAGGTATTGGAGATAGCAATAGGTTCCAAGATAACATCGTATGCTACTGTCAGAGTGGATATTGGGGAATAGATATTGGTTCCAAATAGCCATCAGGGGTCAGCCCATGTGACAGAGCAGCAGGTGGAGCTGTTAAAAGAAGAAGTGAATGAAATCCAGCTACCATTTTTCCTATTACGAGGAACAAAACATTGTGCAAGCATTTGTTTGTAATAAATGCAGTTTGCCATCATAGGATCACCATAAGAAATATAGAGAGCACATCTTTGCATGCAAATTGTGTCATGGCATGCATCAGTCCACCAAGGGACAGGGACACTGCATGGTAAGGAGGACATGTAGGGACTGGAACGTTAAGTAGCAGTAACGATGACCTTTTTAAGACATTCCATCTGGTCATCACAATTTTTGAAATTTTGTTCATCAAAGGTCGCCGTGGAGGAGAAAAGCCACCTATCAGCCTTAGCAAGCTGTCATTTGGATGTGCACGCAGGTGGGGTAGGAGTGACCAAATGGATAGCACAAGGGAAATGGTCGCTCAAGTAGGTGCCAGAAAGAACAGACCACTTGAGATGATGGGCAAGCTGGGCAGTGCAGTAGGATAGGTCCAAATGGGAATAGGTGTTTGAGGAGTCAGAAAGGAACCTCAGTGCTCCTGTGTTAAGGCAGAAGAGATTAAGTTAATTAAGGTCACCAAAGAGGGCACCTCTCCGACGGGTTCTGGGAGAACCCCAAAGGAGATGTTGTACATTAGTCACCAAGCAGAAGAAATGTCCAGTAAGCTGCAGGAGGTCAGCCCGGGTGACACTGAATGATGGCAGGATATAAATGGTACAAAGGGAAGAGGTCAAGTGAAAAAGGAAGAGGCAAACTGCAACAGCTCAAAGGTGGGTAGTCAGGGAGATGGGTTAACTATGAACGTCATGCCATATGAGCAGCATCACTCCTCCATGAGATGAAATGCTGTTTTCGGAGGTGGGGGGTCAAAACAGACTCAAAAGAAATGCAAAAACTCAAAGGACTCATGTGAATGCAATTTCGTTTCCTGAAGAAGAGCTCATGTGGACGCTGTAGTTCTATAAGCAACTGTAAATCCTCTTTGTTGTATGAAAGGCCGTGAATGTTCCATCAGAGGAGAGTCAGGATGAGGAAAAAATGAAGAGGTGTCACTTCAGCGGCTCTCGAGGGCCAGCTGACGAAGACTGGCTGCTACAGGGCACAGAGGCAGGAGGATCCTGCTCCACATAAGTATTGGCTTTCTTATGCTGTCGGCCTGCTAATTCCAATGTAGAAAAATGATTGGTATTCCACACCAGCAACACAGAGGCTGGTCAAGCAAAGGTATCACCTGGTGACACCGCTGAGGAGGCTATTCAGTCAGCAGAGAAACAGACTATTTGCCTTCGTTGGACTTCTTCAAGCCTTTGCAGTTAGCAGAGAAAGACTCAGGTGTTGGTTGGCTGGAGGGACATAGGAAGTCTTCACAGGAGTATTCGTTCTGCCCTTTCCAACTTGCCGGTTGTATAGCTGGTAATTTCACTTTGTGACACGCGAGTTTGATGGTTTGCTGCGCAGCTGGATGGAAGGACGGCATTGCTACCATAACACTAGTCGGTTTCACAACCGCATAGCTGAAATTGAGGTGGCATGTCTGCATGGCTATGTCCTTCATGGAGCGAGATGTAGCAAGAACAGTACTCTAGGTGCCAGATGGTAGAACGCAATGTTTGCAACTAGCCAATGACTTATGAGAATGCATTAACAAACCACTGGGAATTCAGGTCGACATGGGTGCAGAAGCATTATTAATCAATCAGTCAAACAGAGAGGGAGAATCCAAATCCAAGTAGGTCTGAGAATTGACCGAGGCAAAGTTATGGAACTAAACGGCAAGGTCATCAGTTCCATAATTCAAAAGTTACTTGCATAAGACAGAGGGGACATTCCACCAATATATGGGATACTGGCATTCTGGCTCCATGAGCACATTGTGGGGTGGCTGATTATGCAATAGAAAACAGTGGATGAGCCCAGTATGACCAATGTGCAGGTATCATAAGACAGTGGACTCCTTCCAAGATGAGTTGAAGGAAGAGTACGAAACTGCAGTAATCTCCTTGTTTGTGTGTAGTTTATTACAGAGAGCATCGAGCACCATATGTCATTTCACTTTTGGGAAAAGATGTTTGATGTTTACCTAGATTAGATTAGCATAGCTGCACCTAAAATCATGAAAGCAAATGGTGCTGAGTATCTGTGTCACCAGCCAAATTGTTAGCCTGTTCATTCCTGGGGATGCCCACATGATTTGGGGCCCAGCGAAAGACAACAGAGCAGGAGCACAGGAAAGGGCACAGAGGTGGTCATAGATGGCAGAGACCAAAGGGGGACGAGGGCAGCATCAGTTAATGGGTTGCAAGCTGCATATTGAGCCAGATATATTAAAACACTATGGAGGGAGGCCTAAAAAACAAAATGGAGGGCCCTGAAAATGGCAAGCAACTCTGATGTGAACACACTACGTAATACCAGCAGTAAATGGTGATTTGTGCAATAGGAGACAAAAGCATACACCCCCCCCCCCCCCCACAAATTTACCATTTTAGAACTATCATTGTTGAAGATGATAGCATCCGGGAACTCTTCAAGGACAGAATGTACAAGATTCCAGAATATCATAGGGCAGACGGAGATCCTAGGACCGTCAAATAGGTCAGTCTGCATCTGTGGTCAAGGCTCCATCACCAGCCGGTGTGGCCAAGCAGTTCTAGGCACTTCAGTCTGGAACCGCGTGACCGCTACAGTCACAGGTTCGAATCCTGCCTCAGGCATGGATGTGTGTGATGTCCTTAGGTTAATTAAGTTTAAGTATTTCTAAGTTGTAGTGGACTGATGACCTCAGATGTTAAGTCTCATATTGCTCAGAGCCATTTGAACCATTCGAGGGTCCATCAAATTGGGCTGGGCGGGAAGGGGGAGGAGGAAATACACAAGGCCATTTCCAGTGAGTAGAGATGAAAATCCGGACAGAAGGAAGTGAGATGCACTCCAACCAGCAATCCCACCCTATGGTGGGTAGCAGGAGGGAGACATACCTCATTTGCAAAGAAGATGGGGTACAAGGGATCATCAGGGTATCACCAAATGGCTGTTGCATAAGAAACCAGGAGTTGGCTCGGTCATACATATAGAGAGGGAATCCCTGCTTCTGCAGGGTGATTGTTGACAAGACTAGCGCAAAACACACATAAAGCCAGATGAACCCCATAACAATTAAGAGGGTCAAGTAGTTTCAGAGTGGAAGGAACCACTGAGTCATAAACCTGACAGCCATAATCTAGTGTGGACAAAACCTGAGCATAGTAAAGATGGAGAAGAGAAGCTTGATCTGCATCCCAAGAGGTGTGGCCAGGGGCAGATAGCATTAAGCTTCCACATGCAGGGTGTCTTCAGGTGGAGAATATGGGGCATCCATGCCAGCTTTTTATCAAAAGTAAGACCAAAGAAACAGGACTGTGCTATAGCATTGAGGCTTCGGTTGCCTAAATAAAGTCTTTGATCAATTGGTGCTGAGGGTAAGCAGCAAAAATTCGTGACGAGCATTTCGTAGGGAGAAAACTGGAAACTGTGGGGGAGAGCCCATGCAGAGGCCAGGTGGATGGCAGATTGTGAAGGGATGGCACCCACAAGCCAAATACAGTTGAAGACCCTGAGTAGATGATGCCTATGGGTAATACCCAAGTGTTGGATAATCTGGTTGTGGTTAGAATCTGAGCATGGTGCCATGTTGTGAAGAGGTAAAAGCTTGCTGGAATTGCCATTCAGTGAAAGGTTCATTATAGGATTCTGCTCAGTGGGGGATGAACAGAAGTGGGTTTCTTCAACTCAGTGTTTCTGGCAGAGGAAGGTAGCAAGATAGGAAGAGGACACTGAAGCTGTTGCAAAGTGTGTTCCGAGGTGTTCTGCAAGGACCAATGAATCAGTATATGCAGCACCCCATAGGATATGGCCAGGAAGGTTGAACAACACCCAGAAGGGTGGGTGTGGCAACTACAAGGGAAGAGGAAATGAGAAGTGGATGGGTATAGAGTAAAGATACAGTTGGAAGGGGGAAAGGACGCAACAGATGAAAGAAGAAATTGACAGTAGGTTGTGTTAGGTAATATTTTTGGTGAAAATCAATATAAGATAGAAAATCCAATGGATTTTAACTCTATCTCCTTTTCTTTTTTATAAAAAGAGTGATCTTGTGAGAGTGGAGAGTGACAGTCATGACAGTTTGCCCACTTAGGTAGTGGAATACAGGGGCTTCCCACACGGCATGTGTGGCCACAGTCTTCACACACAGGGTCCGCCATACACCAGGAACACTTCGGATCAAAACATAAGTGCCACAAGCACCTTACAGGTGGAGGAATGCACGGCTTCATGTCACATTGGTAACACACAATCTTGACCATCTATGAAGGCTTACCCCCTCAAAAGCCAGAATAAAGGGGCCTACAATTGTAGTGGTTTAGTGGTTGTATTTATGACCCTCCTGGGAATGTTGAACAAAATAAATGTGTGGTCACTCCAGATTAGACTGGAGTTCGTCATCATTTTGTAGGATGAGGTCTATGAAACATCACTCCCTGGAGCATATTCAGAGACTGGTGAAGGGTAATAGACACCTGGATGTCACCAGGGTGATCACAATCGTGGAGGGCTGTAGACTGGGCAGCAGGAGAAGTTTTGATGAACAGCATGTCCAACTGCATCTTACTGACAGAATCCACCTCTATGTTGCCCTCGATATTCTCCACAAAAACAATGGCTTTGTGGAGGTGAATGCGTCCCTATCCCTTCTAGTACAGTCAGTTAGAGGGGCCAGGGTTTCATTCCAAGATGGCAAGCCTGGCCCTCTTCCCAGGGTGTAGCCAAGGAAGGGAAGGCTGCAGGGTGATACGAACCAGCATTCAATGATACACTACCACTCAAAGAGATGGCCATTAGAGAATATCCATATGCCAACCATCTTCCTCAATACCACCCACTCCGATCAGGGGTTTTGCCCATGGGCATTCGCCAGCCACAGCAACAGCTCTGTAGCACAGCGGTAATTGCTGAGACTTCCACTGCTCCAGGACGACAAGCAACCACTCCTTTGTACACACATGGAGGGAACAGCTCACATATAAATAGTGTGTTTACTGTGTTGTCAGGAGGGGCTCAGCCAGATGGGTACATAACAGCCCCACCATTTGGACAGCCTGAACATGCTTGTTATCTTACATGATGGAGGGGGTTATGGCAGGGAAGGAAGAGGGGGGAGGGGGAATCCATGCCATAGATGGTAGGGAGGGAGTTCTTCCCCAAATGGCACACATTAAAGATAGAAAATTTAGAAGTGGAGGCCAAATCCTAAGGGTGGGCCCAAAAGGATGAAAGGTAACAAGCGAGAGGTACAAAATCTCAAGCAGCACAGAGAATTTTTTTTTTTTTTTTTTTTGTTTTTTTTTTTTTTTTTGTTTGTGGTTTTAGGGCGCAAAACTTCTATGGTCATTAGCGCCCAGCCCGTGACGTAGGAAACAGGAAAAAAACGAAATTTAAAATCAGCAGCAAGGGGAACAAAGTCATAAAATTTGAGAAACTAAAGGCAGAAGGAATGCTTAAAAATCCACTAGAGAGAGGGGTTGGTTGTCCCCCCCAAAAAAAAAAAAAATCAAATGACTGATGTCATTTCACTGTCACTAATAAACTGTAGAACGCGGTCAGCCGAGCGCGTGTCATCTGCTAAAATCAACGATAGATCAGGCGATAGCTGTAGATGGGAGCGTAACGGATTAAAATAGGGGCATTCAATTAAAAGGTGTCTGACCGTCCACAGCTGAGAGCAGTGGGGACAGAGTGGGGGAGGAACACCGCTTAAAAGATGTCGATGGCTAAAAAGACAATGCCCTATCCGGAGTCTAGCTAAAATTACCTCCTCCCGACGATGCGTTCGGGAGGAAGAGGTCCAAGCGCAAGGAAGGGCTTTCACTTCCCGCAATTTATTATGGGGAAGTGTTGATCAATGCGCATGCCATAAATGAGCAACTTGGTGACATAAACCGCTCCGTAGATCGGTAAACGGAAGAGACTGAATAGCTGGCCGAGGAAGAGAGACTGCAGCCTTGGCCGCTATATCGGCTGCCTCATTCCCACAGATACCAGCGTGTCCCAGGAGCCAGAGGAACGCCACCGAGACGCCCCCCAGGTGGAGCAAGCGCAGACAGTCCTGAATCCGGTGGACCAGAGGGTGCACAGGGTAAAGAGCTTGGAGACTGAGGAGAGAGCTGAGAGAATCTGAGCAGATTACGTACTGTATCCGCTGATGGCGGCGGATGTAGTGGACAGCCTGGAGAACAGCGTAAAGCTCCGCAGTATAAACCGAACACTGGTCGGGAAGCCGAAAGTGATTTGGGGTGTCGCCAACAATATAGGCACTCCCTACACCTAATGATGTTTTCGAGCCGTCGGTGTAAATAAATGTGGCTTCCGTCATTTGTGCACATAGAGCAGCAAATGCCCGATGGTAGACAAGTGTAGGGGTACCATCCTTGGGAAATTGACATAGGTCTCTGAGCAAGTTGATCCAGGGATGGAGCCAAGGCGGTGCTGTACCCCAAGTTGTCAAGAAGGTTTTAGGAAAGCGGAAGGAGAGAGAATGGAGCAGTTGACGGAAGCAGACTCCCAGGGGTAGTAGGGAGGAGGAGCGGCTTGCATACCCGACATCAAAGGAGGTGTCGAAAAAAAGGTCATGGGCTGGATTAGCAGGCATGGAAGACAGATGGCTAGCATAACGACTCAGAAGGACTGCCAGCCGATTGGACAGCAGAGGTTCAGCAGTCTCAGCATAAAGGCTTTCCACAGGGCTGGTGTAAAAAGCTCCAGACACTAAACATAATCCACGGTGGTGGATAGAGTCGAGACGCCGAAGAATAGACGGCCGAGCAGAGGAGTAGACTATGCTTCCATAATCCAATTTCGAGCACACTAAGGCGCGATAGAGGCGGAGAAGGACCACTCGGTCCGCTCCCCAGCACAGAGAATGTGGTGGATAGCCAGGTGAAGGCAGTGGGGAAAAAGCCAGGATGTGGGGGGAGAGGCTAAGTGAAGGAAATGCAGCCCAGGAAGGAAGAATGAAGAATGGGCTGCAATACCTCGGAGCCTCACATGTGCCACGCATGAGCTCATGAAAGAACTATGGGCTCCTGGAAAGGGAAAGGTGGGGGGCCTCCCTCTCTGACCCCACTTCCACAGAGGCTAGTGAGCTATAACAAACAATACATTCCCAGTCATGGACTATTTTCTGCACCTGTGACTTACAAGGCTGTGGTTTGTTCATTGACATCCCTATTTGTGGGCAATGTTTATGCTGACACTTTCAAACTGTATTGCTTCTCCACCAATGATGTACTGCATTTAGTTCCAGATCAAATTTCATTCCAATAGTCAGATGCTCTGTGCCAAATTTTCTGATCTGTTTTCTCCAGAGCTGGATTGTGGAACAGAATTTCAAGCTCATATTACGTTAATACAATTTGCCCATCCCCATTTTTTATGGGTCCCCCTGGTACTGGTAACTATATGGAGTTAAGAAAAAGCAGAATTAGATCATCTTCAATCCCTCAATGGTATTTGTTCTCCTCCTCCATGTGAATGATAAGCACCACTAGCAATGGTAGAAAAACATGCTGGTAAATTACACCTCTGCAATTACTCTAAAAAAATCTATTAATGCACAGTCAATCATTGACACCTACCCTCGGCTGTACCCTGGGCAAGCTGTTGGCAAAATTATTGGGGGTCTTATTTTTCAAAAACAGAGATACATCTATCAGCTGCTACTTGACAAGTAACCTGAACACCTTCTAGTTACCTATAATCCATTTAGCCCTTATCTATACCAGTCTGTGCCTTTTGGCATAGCAACCTCACCAGCTAGTTTCCAATGCATTTTACAGCCACTTATTGCATCAGTTCCAAACTGTCTCAACTATTTAGACAGCATAGTAGTATCTGGTGCCTCTTCAGAGGAAAATTTGCAGGAATTTCATGCTTTATTTTCTGTTTTACAGTCTGGAAGATAAAAGTGCAATTTGGACAAGACACAGGTTTTTCCAACCATCCATTATTTATTTGGATTTTTAAATGTCATGAGCTGGAATTCATCCATGGCACCAGCATATGGATGCTATTGCCACACTGCCACACCCCACATCTCTTACGGAATTACAGGAATTTTTATTCAAAATTGTGCACTACCCAAAATCAGTACAAGATGCTGCTACTGTGGCACAATTATTCCATGCATTATTATGTAAAGATGTTCCTTTCCATTAGTGCCCAGCTTGTGACCACACATTAAAATTTAAGCTGCAGTTGCCTACTTGTTTGGTCACTTTCCTGCAGAACCAGCCACTTCTGTTTCTGACGGACACATCTCAGTTTTTAATTGGCACCATTCTCACTCAGAAGTATGCAAACAGATCCAAACACCCTTTGCATATGCCTCTATCTCTTTAAATTCAGCACAATAAGCATGACAGTTTTATTCTCAGACAGAGAAAGAGGCTTCAGAAATTGTGTATGCCCTAAATTATTTCATATTTTTCTATACGGTTCTTAGTTTCACCTGATTACAGACCACAAAATACTGGTATCTCTTTTTAACCCTTTGGTATTCTTGGCAGAAGAAGCCACACATAACTTTCAGCATTGGGCTCTTTTCCTATCAAAATTCAAATAGAGATACATTACCAACCTATGGTGCAACATGCTAATGTTACTCTGTTTTCATTTAGCCATGGAAGAACAAAATGTTGTTGATGCTTTCCCTATTACTAGCACTAAATTTGCAGCTGTGGTAGCTATCAATCCCGTGTTAAGCAAAGTTGTTTCTTTTGTGCAACATGGCGGTCAAACAAGCCTCTGGGCCATGCTTCCGATACTTTGAGAAATTATTTTGCATTACAAATTTATCTTTCTGTTTGGGATGGAGTGGTGATGTTAGCTACAGAGAACACTGCTCCCAGGTTGTAGAGCCCTCCATCCTTCGCTGTGACGTTGTGTGTTTATTGCATGGTTACCACTAGGGTGTGTCATGTACAAAAGCATTAGCATGTAGAAATATTTCCTTGCCAGACATTGATGGGCAAATGGTGAAGATTGTAATGGCCCAACAACAGTGTGACACCCATCAGGAGGCTCTGCGCACTTCCTTGTCACCGTTGACAGATCCATAGCAGCCATGGGAACAAATTTGTGAACATTTTTCAGGTCCTTTTCTAACTTTCTGTGCTTCCATATGTGGTGCATTGTCCAGCTACTTCTCCACCGCAATAACTTCAGCTTTATCAAATATTTTTGCAACAGAAGGTCTTCCATATATTAGTTACAGACAATGTCCTCCAGTTCATATCTCAAACTTTACGGTGAGCAGAAAAGAAACTGACATAAGAACAGTGCTCACTTCATTGAACGGAAGAGGTGAGCTGTAACTACCAATTTTGTGTGTGCATTGTTTTGTAGTTTGCATGTGAAATTTGTGTTTGATTCAGCCATTAGAGACCACCTGGCCTGCTAATATGACACCAGTTGCATATGCAGCCTGGTGGCTGTGCCCCCTGTAGGAACTAGTGAATACACAGGCCAGAGCATCGGTCTCCACTGGCCACTTGTGCATTGCTAATTTTACTGTACTTTGTCTTCCTAGTGTGTGAACTGTTTGAGCACTAAATTAGTGTTTTCCACTAACAACAACTATGTCTCATCACTTGTCATAATGTTTTTGAGAAAAGAAATGTCCTCATTTTGCATTTCAATCAACTCGCAAAAGCGTCCAAGCATCATTGTTTTTTTTGGGAGAAAAGGTTTGCGGGACAATTTTTGCACAAACCTTTCTCTTCTTCAAAAGATTCTGGTGAACATATTACACACATGATTTAGGGATGTTGGTCAAATGTGATTTGTGATGAGAACAACGCTGGCATGATGTGACCACCCATCCACTGTTTAACACTCTCTACTTACAAGTGACTGGTCAGATGCACATCTATTGTTCAGTGTTGTTAGTTCAAGCTGCCAGCATAATACTCCACTGTTGGTACTGATTCACTGGCAATAAAATAGGTCTCTGTACTTTTTGGATTAATGGTGTATTTCACTATTTCAAGTGCAAGTGCAAATACGGATCATTTTTATGGATGCACAAGCTAAAAATTTTGTGACCAAATTGAAGATGAATATAAATAATTCCATTCAAGATTTTTTTTGCATTAAACTAACCACTGTATTATTCACTTATGTTAGATGATAGATTGAAGCAGATTCAATGACCAAAGAATATTACAGTTGTCTTGAGAATGGTGGTGTGGCTCCAAAAGGCAGTGTACTGAAGTGGAATAATACAGTAGTTTTGCTCAAGACAGTTCATTACTAATGAAAACATTCAACACAGTCATGCAAAGCCCTGGATGAGAAATTTGTCAAATATGTAAATAAATAAAAACCAAACTGTTCCTCTTACAAATATTACTATATGAAACACATTATTGTAAAAAGTATTTTATCAATAATCTGGTTTCTTCCTACATAATAGTCATAACATTTTAGATATATGGCAAACCCAATATCCCCGTTATGACATGTAATAAAAACACAAATCTTTTAACACAAGTTATGTGGAAGTGTTAACATGTAATGACAGCTGAATCTAATCTCATTTCATTTCATTTCATTTATTTGGAAACAATTTGTCACACACAGTACATTGTCAGAAGGTGTAAATATAGAAATATAAAAACAAAATTTGTCTTGCAGGATATTTTGTCTGTTGTATTCAAACCTAAAAAAAGGCATAGCCACCTGTCACCAATCTTTAACATGCCAGTTACTACCTACTAGAAACCCACACTCAGGACTCACCTCCAGCTGTTGCACTTTTTCGCCAATGCTGGCAGGGTCACACGGACAGTAGTGTTCAGTAGATTCCTGGTCCAGGAGGCACTGCAACATCTGCATCACCACCTTGACTCTGGCCAAATGTGTTGGTGTCCAGTTCTACCAGAGACTGCTTGTGTAAGAGGTCTTTGACACCCATAAAATCTTTCTGCAGTCATCTGACAGCAGGAGTAGCTGTAAAATAAGCATTACAGTTAAAATATCTTAGTACTGAAGTCACTCTCATAATATAAGGAAAGGATGTGAGAGAGGGTATAGTTTTCTACAATTAGCCACAGCTGATTTAAAAAAAAGTGTTGGCATAATTCAAACACTTAAAACATTTGTTGGGTCCTTTTTTAAATTGTTACATTGCAAGTGGCTTCTTTTTAAATAAGAAAAAATAAAGATGATGATTACTAGAAACAGAAAATAGAGCAGGTTTACTTATAAAGGTTTTGCTTCTTTGGTCAATGCCACATCCCCCACCCTTCATAGAGCAGAATGGCTTTTATTAATCACACCCCATTTCCTCCCATTTCACTCGCAAGTTCGATGTGTGAATAATAATTGATTATGTGCCTGTGTGATTGTCATCATTTCTAAATTAATTCTCCCATTCCACATATATAATATATACATAATATTATTGAAAAATATTTGTAAATACTTCCCAGATAACAGGATCACAGCTTTCATATAATGACTGTTGTAAGAGAAATTTAGCACATTGATTTTTCAATTACTAACCTATCATTAAGAAACTGGATAAGAAATGTGTAATGTCCAATCTCAATGAGGAACTTTAATCTCTCAGCACAGGACAAGAATGTGTAGACAAACTATTGCCCAAATTTAACAGAATAGCCGATGACATGCTGAATAGATATGTACCCTCTACAAAAGTTCATAAGGAGAGGGAATTCCATCGTATATAATCACTGTAAAGAAACTTCTACAGAAACAGAGATTAATGCAAAATAAGTGTAAAACAAAGCATAGGGCTATAGGCAGAGAGCTGCCTGATGAAATGCATTTAAGAGCCCAATGCATGATGATTCCATTGACTATCATAACAGAATATTGTCAAATGATATCTCATAAAACCCAAAGGGATTCGGGTTGTATGAAAAGGTTGTTAGTAGCACCAAAGTTAGTGTCCAGTCCCTAGAGATTCAAACAGGAACTGAAAATGAGGGTAGCAAGCAAAAGCTGAAATGCTTAACACTTTTCAAATATGAATTTAAAAAGGAAAAACTCACGAGAATTGCCCCAGTGTAATCGTCGCGCATACAAAAAGATGAATGGAACAAGTATTAGGTATAAGTGGTATTGAACAACAGCTAAAATTGTTGAAACTAAACAAAGCTGCAGGGCTTGATGGAATCCCTGCCACATTCTGTACTGAATTTGTGGCTTAGTTAGTCCTCTTAAACCTGCAATCTATTATAGATCCTGTGAAGAGAAACCGATGCCCAGTTGTTGGAAATAGGCAGAGGTCACATCTGGCTATAAGAAGGGTAGTAGAAGTGAGCCAAAAAACTACCTTCCAATATCCTGGACATTGATTTTTTGTAAAATCTTGGCAAAAATTTTGTGTTCAAAGATTATGAGGTATCTTGAATAGAATGACCTACTCAATACTAACCAGCATTGGCTCCAAAAACAGTGATTGTGTGACACCCAACTGGCACTTTTCTCAGATGAAATAGTGAACGTTTTGGTTCAAGGCAGTGAGATAGCTGTATTTTTTTTATTTCTGAAAAGCATTTGAATCAGTACCACACCTATGCTTCTTGCTGAAAGTTCAATCACATGGTGTATAAAGTGAAATTTGTGACTGGATTGAGGATGTTTTGTTTGAGAGAATACAGCATGTGTTTTCAGATGAAGTCATTGTCAAATGTAAAAGTAACTTCAGGTACCCCCCAAGGAAATTTTCTGGGACCCTTGCTGTTCATGTTTTATACTAATGACCTTGGAGACAATACTAATAGTTACCTCAGAATTTTTGTAGATGATGCAGTTATCTGTAATGAAATATTGTTTGAAAGAAGCAACATAAATATTCATTCAAAACTTGATAAGTTTTCAAAGTGGGGCAAATATTGGAAACTTTGTTTGGATATGCAGAAATGTAAAATTGTGCACTTCACATATGAAAAAAAATGTCACATCCTCGGACTATGACATGAATGAGTAAGAGCTGGAATCAACCAATGCATACCAATACCTGGATGAAACACAGTTTGGTACATGAAATGGGATGATCATATATGCTCAGTCAAGAGTAAACCAGGTGGTAGACTTCAGCTGATTGGTAGAACACTATGGAAGTGCAATCAAGCTACAAAGAAAATTGCTTACAAATCACTTTTGTGACCACAAACCATTTTCTTCACATTGCAACTACATTTCCAAATGTAGACCAAATCATATATCCAAAGCAACACTAATGACTGTCAGTGCAAGGAAATATAATCAATGCTATAATTATCCCAATTTTAAAACGTAACAGAAAAATGCTATGTATCTGTACAATAATTTCTCTACAATTTTTGTATTTATACAGAAAAGGTATAACTACATTTAAATGTTTATTAGTGCCTGTAAAACCCAAGACATATTTGCATAACTGCATTTATAGTTCTAAATGACCTCTATTAAACTACAATTCAAAGATTGATCAATTGAATTTGACTAACTTCATTAATGTCATATAAATGGCAGTTCTTATTATGTCTTCACTTATCTCCTTTATTATAAAAACTAAATACAACTAACAAAACAAAACATAATTCCAAGAACTAAAGTTATTAAAACAAAACAGTTAAAATGACTAGTAAATGTGGCATTACCAGCATTCTGTAAAGTGTCCATTTTTGTGTGCAAAGGAAAGGGAAATGCATTGTCAGTTGGTTAGAGAGGGACATGAGTGGTGGAAGCTAGTAGCTTCTTATGCTTTGATGCTTGGCTATGCTGCACAACAAACTGTGTTTTTATAAACTGTGGTTGATATACAGCAGTAATGAAGGGATGACATGTCTTTTGGATATAAAAAAATGAAAAACATCTTGTGTCCAGTTTAATAACTGAACAACCCACTGCCCAACTTTTGAAAACAGCTGAAGAAACCAAAAGCAGAATGAGGCACCAACCAAATAAGTAGGAAAATCTGAATTCTTTAAATTTCATGTATTTCTCTCATCACATAACTACAAGCACTTACACCTAAAAATATGTACTATCATCATTGTCAGAAGAGCTAGCCAGCAGTCTAATACTTTTAATATACAAGAGGGGTTGAGACTAGGAAACAGAATCAGTTTTAATCCTCATGACCAGTTTCTTGAGGCTCTCATCACATTAGAAACTGAAATCCTACTCAAGATAGAATCATTGCATAATTCATTGCTTCTCAAAATTAGGGAACTTCCCTGCATCTTATTTCAGATTTTTGTTTTCCCTTTTGTTAATTCTCTTACTTTTCTAGTGTGAAATATGAAACAGATTGTATTGGCATAAGCTTAAGGGATAGATGGGAATGTATGGTTCCTCAATTTTTTCTGGAGAAAGTCAATCCCTTCAGTCACTAGCAGTGCCACTTTTTTACATACATGTGGTACTTTGAGCCATCAATACTTATTACAATACAACTTCCATGGTTATAGTTTAGATCAAAATGAAAGTATTAGACAATTTCAAGACATGACATGGACCCATAGCATACAACATGACACCAAATATTTGGTCACTTTAGTAAGAGGTACCTTTCTGCAGTTTCTACATCGACTGTGATAGCACCTGTCCATACGCAGTACGGTTTGGAACTGACCATTAAGTGTTTTTTTAGACAGAGCTGTAAGCATATCAACATGAAGCCCAGAACTTGAGATTAATGCATCATCTTAGAAATTATAATGACTTTAAACAAACTGTAGTAATTAAAACAGTTCACAAACTTCTAAGTGCAAGAAGCTACTGACTGCTGTACAGCTACAATTTTGGATATCTTGTACTATGAAATTATGTTCTGGCTCATGAATGTGCATACTTTATTAAAAACTGTTGATAATTAAATAGATAATAACAAAGTACCTGTTTACTAAACAGCAGTAACACAAGCAGTGAAAAGAAAAATAAATCTTGCTACTTTTCAGGACCATGGGCTCCTTCAACTGTTAGGTGGCATAAAAAGGTTGGAGCAAATGAGAATTAGCAAAGCAACAAAAGACTCTGGTGTAAGGATGGAGTCTAGAACATAGAGACAATGAAGAACAGAATTTCTGGAAAATGGGAAGCAACAACAGTTAGCAATCCTTACCACTCTTACATTGAGTGAAAGAAAATCATGTTTCCTAGATATCACTGCTAAGGATATTCAACCTTTTCCATGTATTAAGCATACAGCAGCAAAAGAACTGCAACTCCTTTCCATCCACAGGACACAAATTGCTGTATTTTCTATGCTCTATTATTCACCCAGAATTATTCCGTAGAGCCCAGTATATCCAGCATCATTTGGAAGTTTTACTGCAACTAGAGAGAAAGCTCCAACTGAAGATAGCAAGCTGCAAGAACCTCCAGCAGGTAATTTCACAGGCGAAGGACATTGTCTTTCCTGTTAACAAGTTCAAGCTCTCACTTAGTAACTTAGCAACTGTGCAATCCTCGAATATTATTTCTGCAATCAAAAAATTACTGCAAAATCCATAACACAATTTTAAAAAATGAATAAATACAGGAAATCTGTCTTTTTAGTATCACCACACAGACATTATTTCTTAATTAACATTAAGTCTGATAACAACAGAAACAGAAGCAAAGCAGTGTTAATAATATTTTATCAAATGAAAATTGTGACAAATAAACCAGCAAGTCCTGAACATATTGTATCAAAACACTGTTTAATAATTGAAGTTCATACCAAATATACTGACAATACCATAAACTTAGACCATTCATGCAGACAGACAGCTTGTTGGTTGGCATGCCCATGTAGAATGCACCACAGTGGTTGCAGCTTAGCTTGTAAATCACATGACTTGTTTCACAGGTAGCCCTGCCTTTGATGGGATAGGTGACGTTAGTGAGCGGACTGGAGTAGGTGGTGGTAGGAGGATGTATGGGACAGATCTTGCATCTAGTTCTATTACAGGAGTATGAGCCATGAGGTAAGGGATTGAGAGCAGGGGTTGTGTAAGGATGGACAAGTATATTGTGTAGGTTCGGTGGAGAGCGGAATACCACAGTAGGAGGGGTGGGAAGGATGGTGGCTAGGACAGTGAAGTAAGCCCTCCGTCTAAACTGCAACTCTTCACTGTCCGCCACTCCCACCATACTATCCCTTCCCCTCCCCGCCCCAGCCTCCTCCTTAAACCCACCCAGTCGGTACTCCCACCATGCACTGGTGCTACTGCTCGCAGTGTGGTTTCAGCTCTTTGAGACTGCAGGCATGTGCGCAAGTTGCGCTTTCGTGTGTGTGTGTGTGTGTGTGTGTGTGTGTGTGTGTGTGTGTGTGTGTGTGTCTACTGCTGACAAAGGCCTTAATGGCCGAAAGCTAAGATTATGTGAATATTTTTATTGTGCCTATCGCGACTCAGCATCTCCAGTATATGGTGAGTAGCAATTTTCCTTCTCCGCATTGTTACATTCCATCCTGGATATTCCATTGTTTGAAGGTGCGACTTTTTTCACACTGAACTACAATACTTAGGGTTTGCACCGCCTCCAGCCTCATTTGTTGCAATCTGTGACCTGTCTGTTCCTCGCAATGTGTCTGAACTTCAGTCAGTACTAGACAAGATGACATACTACATTCAGTTCATACCCAGTGCCACACAAATTGTGGCTTCATTGCATTGTTGGCATCGCAAAAATGTATCTTTTTTTGGGCTAAGACCTGTCAAGACAGATTTTGGAAACTCAAAAATGCCTTGCTTAGTGACAGATGTTTAGTGCATTCTGACCCAGCAAAACCAGTAGTTTTGCGAGTTGATGCTTGTTCCTAAGGAATCAGCGCTGTGATTTCACACAAATTGGTTAACAAGACAGACCCATTGCTTTTGCCTAAAAGCTGCTCATTCAAACTCAGTGCAGGTATTCTCATATAGAAAAAGATGCTCTCACTATTGTTTACGGTGTGACCAAATTCCTTACCTACTACAGCTAGAAAAGCACAGACAAGAAAAGATGAACAAGTCTTACAGATCACATGAGGATTGGGGGAAACGACAGTAACAGAGAAAGAGCGGGTAGGGCCAGGACTGCTCCGGATTGCCAAGCCAAGATAGCTGCAGCTCAGTCTGGGCAAGGAAGACAGAATTTTCTGCCAACCCCCAAACAGGACAGTGAAGTTAAATGATCCTTCCTTAAAGAGAGTGGTAAAAGCCTGCTTCATGAAAAAAACATAAAACTAAGTCAGATTCTGGGTAATGGTCTCCTGGCACCAGGGCAGGGAGTCACGGAAGCTATGAGTCTGCCACAGAGTGGCTAGTTTGGGACAGTCCAGCAAAATGTGGACCCCTGTCATATGGGTGCCAAAACAACAGTGGGATGGGTCCATGCTATGGAGGTAATAACCATGAGTTAGACAAGTATGGCCAATGGGGATCTTCTAAAGGTAGAAAGGTAGATTGCTTGTTAGAGGCCTGCATGGAGGACCTCCACAGATTCATAGTCTCCTTTATCACCCATAGTTAGTTTGGTGAAGTCATAATGAGCCATACCATATTCTGGGCACCTAAACGTAATGGTCTAATACCAACTGCAGGTCAGTTTCTGGAAAATTGTTCTTGAGAGTCAGTTTACTGGTAGCCTGTTTGGCCAAGTGTTCAGCAAGCTCATTCCCTAGGATCTAAATGTGGCACAGGTTCCAGATGAAGGTCACCAAGTTTACACATTGTTTGAGGCCATACAGGGAATCATGGATAACAATAACAAAGGTGTGGTGAGGGTAGCACTAGCTTAGTTTGCAAACTGCTCAGGGAGTGCAGGAATGGATATGCCCGAGAGCATGAGAGGTGGATACCAACTCTGCAGTGAAAACATTACAGCCATCTGGCAAGCAGAGCAGTTCAGAATGTCCTGCACAAGTATAAGCAAAGCCTAGATGACCAGTGCCCACTGAGCTGTCAGTATAGACAACTTCTGAACTCTGGGATGCATCAAGGATGGAGAATAATTTGCAGTAGGGGGCCTTAGGATGGACCATGTGTTTTGCACATTGTGATAGGTCAAGATGAAGCTGAAGCCAAGGTATGCTCTGTGGAGGTGGGTCCAGAGGAGGCATGGAAGAGGGAAGAACTGAAGTTCAGAGGATCTACCAGATGCAGATTGCAATGGTAGTCCCTCATTGGGGCTGCCATTACCGGAGATGGATTACCGTGTCTGGGTGGTAGTCAGATGCTTAGGGGCATTGCCAATGTGGGTAGTGTAATTGGAAAGCTGTTGATGGTGCCTGATCCACAGTGGAGAAATCCCAGCATCTATGAATAAACTCTTCACAGGGCAAGTCTGACAAGCTCCTGTTGCAAGTCGAACTCCACAGTGGTTTACTGTATCCAGTATCCACATGCTGACAGCGATGCCAAACATGTGTCAGATTCCCATAACCAAGGTGGGACTGTGCCAGGGCTTTGTAAAGTTGCAGAAAGGTACTGTGATCTGCAACTCAGCTGGTGGTACTCAGGTAGCGAAGAGTATTAAGGTGCAGTCAACACTTTTGCTTAAGCTAGCATTGATGGGGGAACCCATGTTGGCCAGGAATAAAAGGCCAGTCCTAGAAAGCAATAACTCTCCACCACATTACATGTTTGGTCATTGCGGTAAAGTTCTGGTTGTGGTTGAATGGTACAACATTGACAGAAGTACACGATGTTAGTCTCAGTGGCAGAAAATTGCAAGCCATGGGTGATGGCTCATGCCTGCACCTTTCCGATCCCATTCTCTTGGATATGGGGGATACTGTGGGAAGCACCAACACAAACCCAAAACAATAAGGTAAGACAGGAAGTCCTGGATGAAAATTGGGAGTGGAGTCTGGAGACCATAATCATCTAAAGTAGCAAAGACCTGGTGCCATAAGCCCTTGCTGGTTGGAGAAGACAACTTTAAGGTGTTGACATTGGGCAAATGCTGTTCAGATGACAGTAGTGGAATGGCCTTGGCAAAAACCATCCTGGAAAAGAGGCAAAAGATCACAAAACACATGGAGCCAACACAGCTGCCAGCTCACCATGCATTCTAGCAACTTACAGAGAATATTGGTGAAACTTATTGGGCAATAACTGTCAGTCTCTAGAGGCTGCTTAAACAGTTTCAGTACTGGGACAATGATGCTCTCTCGTCATTTCGATGGGTGCATGTCCACACTCAAGATGTGATTAAAGATGGCAGGATGCATGTTTGACCATTTGGTAAGTGCCTGATCATCTGGTTGTGGATGCATTCCAGGCCTGGGGCTGTATCAGGGCAGTGGAAGAGGGCATGGACGAATTACCACTCTCAGTGGAGCATTATATGGCTCCAGTTTTAGTAAAAGGTAATTGATTTTGCTCAAACCACTCTTAAGACACAAAAGGCAGGTTGGTAATTCTCAGACTCTGATGCTTGAGCACAGCGCAGAGCAAAATGTTTGGTGATGGCATCTGGGTTGGTGCAGTAGTCAGAAACATTCAAGTTAATTCCAAGTATACCTGCATGTGTCTGGTATCCAGAGATGTCTGAAATCAGTCCAGAACTGCAGAGGAGAGAGACATGGTGCAATAATAGAAACATAGCATTCCCAGCATTCTTGCTTTTGTCTTTTCGTAAGGGGGTGGACCCAGGTATGGAGACACTTAGAGGCAATGCATTGTTCCATTGATGGGTGCCACTTATGGTTTCGGAGCACCTGCCTACACTGTAATGGCCTCTGTGATTTCTGAGGACCACAAAAGTACTGTCTTCAGTTAGGGCAGGCCCAAGGAACAGTGGATGGCTAAATCAGCTGTTGAAAGAATGACTGTAGTTGTATGCTGGACTCCCTCATCAATATCTCCATGCAGCAGGGAGCCAATGTCAACAGCAGAGGTGAAAACATCCCAGCCAGCACTGTTAGCCCATCTGGGCAGGCGTCCAGGGGTGTGACACTGAGCAAGGGACAGGAAGATTTGAAAGTGGTCACTACCACATAGGTCACTGTGCAGCCTCCAGTGGATCGATGGGTAAATACAAGGGATGCAAACGGAAAGGTCTGTGGCCGAGAAGGTTTGTGTGCCACACTGAAGTGTGTTGGGCTACCATCACTCAAGAGGTAATGGTCAAGTTGTACTGGAGAGTTTTAAAAGTCTTTACCATGGCCAGTTACCAAGGTTCCACCCCACAAAAGGTTGTGGGCATTGAAATCACCGAAGACCCGCAAAGATGGGGGAGCCGAGATACCAATGCAAACAGTATGTTTTGAAGCACTTCACCTTGGAAGGGAGGTAAACATTGCAGACGGCAATAGTCTGAAATGACTATAACCAGAAAGTAACAGCCTCCAAAGAGGTGTTTTAAGAGACAGAAGTTTGTTGTACATAGTGCCTAGGACATAGTTCCAGACACAGCCTCAAACCCTGTGATAGGCAGCAGTATTGTAATATTTCTGGTATTTGAGAAGTGCTGGGGTCCGCATTACTGAAAACAAGTGGTTTTTCGCCAAGATGGAATCACTATCAGTCCTTGTACAGACCAAATGTTGCAGCAAGAATTCCTCTGCTTGCGCTTGGCCCTGTGCTTCACCCACAGTGTAGCCAGGGAATGGAAGATTTTAGGGTTGCACCTGTCTGCATTGAAAGGGGACTGTTCTTTCATAGAGACTGTTGGGGCCCAAAGACACCAGTGGGAGATAACTTCACCTGCTTCATTTGGGGCTGATCTGTCACGATGCCACCAACTCTGAATGTGGCCTATCCCCATTCTTGCCCTCCAGACTCAAGAATGCCTGCCTGGTCAGTAATCCCTTACTTGGGGTACGATGCCCCAGTCATGCATAGTACATACTGCTTGGCAAGCACAGGGAGTTTTCAGCTCAGGCACCAACAGTGTGATCCCTGTGCTCACTGAGCAGGAAGCTTCTGACCCCCACCACCACTACAATGGGATGGCTACAGTGCTGGGTTTAAAGGTGTATGACTGCATGAAAAAGAAGAAGATGTGGATGGAAGGCATAAGGTGGAGCACACTATGGATTTGGTGACCTTTCCTGCACAATCCAGATTTTTTGAAATTTTGAAAACTGGTGGCAGGTGATACCCATCAATGGAGCCACATATTTATTTGATGATATGTTGTAGAATATGCCAGAAGTTGTAATTCAAGGCTATATCATGGACCAAGTCCAAGCAGGATCGGCACCAAGGAAACCATCCAATGTAGTGGCAGAGGGAGAAACAGATAGTGGAAGTAAAAGCATGCAGCACAGAAATGAAGTAATGCTGCAAAGGTTGGTGACAAGTGGTATAAAAGGACATGCTCACAAAAGAGCTGCGAGCCCCTGGGATGATAATTAATATTAGTACTGATGGTTTTACGTTGAATTATCATGATAGGTTTGGTCTGTAGTCCACTGAGTATGTATTTCTTGTTTGTGGGATCCTGCCCACTCATCTGCTATAGGGTTCCTAAGTTGACAGTACTTAACTTTGCCTTTTCACAATGAAATGTTTCAATCAATTGGTGACATGCAAATAATCAATGTCCTTCAATGTATACTAAATCACAGCTGTATCTTTGGATCACGACTCATCATCTTGTGCAGGACTTCTAGTGTGGCCAAAGCTAGCTGGAGCAGCGGTTATATTCTCTTTGTATAGGTGCCACTCCTGTCGTGGTGTCATCCTAGTCAGTATTTGATTGGCTGACCATCTCACAACCTTCTCTGTTGTTACGTTCCAGGCCAATATGCCGGCACTTGACGTTACACCAGAACATTTCTCCTCCTCCTCCTCCTCCTCCTCCTCCTCCCCCTCCCCCCCCCCCCCCCCCCAAAGTGAAGGACCATCATCGTGTAAGTGGTGCAACAATGGTGGGGGAGGATGGAGGGTAGATGCAGTGCTGGAGCAGAAGCTGTGACTGCTGGGGATGTCAAGCTTACAGTCGTACCCTGCCATCTGGCCTTCACTCAGGCAGAAACGTGCACCAGAGGTGTACTCGTCCAAATCTGGAGGACAATAACTGGAGAGGGAGGACGTTGACTTCTGCAATGTGGATGGGCCCAGCTCTATCGGAAACACAAAAGGTAGCAGAGGAGGTGAAGGCTTTGTCCCCATGGGGTTTTCCCACAGTGTCGTGATGACACCCTCTGGTGGCCATTGTGTCCATGCTGTCTTCTGGATCTGTGAATCTGGGGGAAGAGACACAGAAAGATCATCATGCACATGACAGTGGCAAAGTTGATTCTGATGTTGGCACTGCAAACCGTTTGGACCTGAAAGGAGACACATGCAAGCACCAAGTCGATGAACAACCTTACCTCACGCCCACAGTCTGCTGCCACTAAAAACCATGTGAAGGACAATATCATGTGGCATGAAGTGATTCTTGCTGTCTTCCTTCAATGATGGATGCGCAGTAGGGTGGAGCAGTGTCCTATGGTGGTGGCTATGAAGAAATTCTGTGGGCAATGGTCCAAACGATAGGAGGCAAGAAACAATTACAATGCTTGATCCCTGGCGTGCGCGGAGTGAAGTTTAGCCATCTGCTGCTTGAACATTCTGACAAAATGTTCAGAGTCACTGTTTGACTGTGAATGGAATGATGCACTAGTTAGACGCTGTATGCCGCTGCATTCACAGTGTGTTTCATATTCATTTCACATGACCTGATGTCCATTGTCTGACACTATTACTTCAGGTAAACTTTTGAGGGAAAAAATTGAGGAAAAAACCTGAATCGTTCTATGTGATGCTGTCGAGTTCATTGACACAGCAAAAGGAAACTTGCTATAAGAGTCTATCACAATCAACCAACAAATGCTCCAAAATGGTCCCGCAAAGTCTACGGGCACACATTGCCATGGTGATTACAACTTAAGCCAAGCAGAGAATTTTTGTGGCAGAGTGGACTGATTTTCCACATATGCATGACACTGTTACTTCATCTGTTCTATTTTGGTGTCCATACCTTGCCAAGTACAGTGTCTGTGTACTAACTGTTTCATATGAACAATCCCCCAGTGGCCATGGTGAAGTAACTGCAACACTTTCTCCCCACCACCACCACCACCACCACCACCACCACCACCACCACCACCACCCACTCTTAGCTTTGGCGACCAGTACATGTGACTTGCCACTGTCATTTTGAACAAGAATCACATCTTTCTGTACAGCATGGCTATGCTGATGTGCGAAGCGTTGGTGCACTATAGTGTTCTTTATGCTATGCGAGGAATGAGGGCAAGATGTGTGAACATATTTTAGCAAAATGCTCAAATCTGAATCAACTTCCATGGCCTGTGCAATTTTCCTATAGTTCACTAGAAATGATTGAAGCAATTCAGGATCCTGAACATCAATGTGACAACAAAATGCAGCAGAAGTGTCAAATTCTGGATCAGGGGCAATTGGAAGACATGAAAGTGTGTCTTCATTACCATGTAGAGCCATCTGATGATATACAATCTCATATTGGTATTGGGACAACAACAGAGCCCATCTTTGTAATTTTTGGGCAGTTCATACAGGAGCTGGTTTTGTCAGATGAAATGAGGACTGCAAAGGCTTGTGATAAATTACCAAGAAGAATTTTCTGCCATACCAGTAATGGTGGAATTTGGTTGGCACCATACCCAATACCCAAAGCCTCTTTTTCGATTTGTGAATAGTTACACTGAGCTTTGGACAACAATTTTGATGTGAAAGCAGTAGGCCTGTCTTTGTCACCAATTATGTGCAAAAGCACTGCACCTATTCCGTAAGAGGATGTGTCAACTTGCAATACAACTGGTTTGTCAGGATAGAAGTGAGCTAAGCATCGATCACTGAGCAATGCATCTAAGTTTTTCAAAAGTTACATGGCACCCATCTGTGCAAACGAAGGGGACATTCTTGCAACGCAATGGAGTTGCAATTTGTGCAGCATCCTGTATGATCCAAATAAAATAGTTCATTTTCTCTAAGACCGATTGCAATTCTGTGGCATTGGAAGGAACTGGCAAATCTTGTATGGGTAACAAATGTGGCTGAAGAGGATATACATGTTGACGTTTATGGCATGACCGAGATACTTAAACTCAGTTTTCATATATATAAAAAAAACAAAGATAATGTGACTTACCAAATGAAAGCGCTGGCAGGTCGAAAGACACACAAACACACACACAAAATTCAAGCTTTCACAACAAACTGTTGCCTCATCAGGAAAAGGGAAGGAGAGGGAAAGACGAAAGGATGTGGGTTTTAAGGGAGAGGGTAAGGAGTCATTCCAATCCCGGGAGCGGAAAGACTTACCTTAGGGGGAAAAAAGGACGGGTATACACACGCGCGCACACACACACACATATCCATCCACACATATACAGACACAAGCAGACATCTCACAAGCAGACATATTTAAAGACAAAGAGTTTGGGCAGAGATGTCAGTCGAGGCGGAAGTGAAGAGGCAAAGATGATGTTGAATGACAGGTGAGGTATGAGTGGCGGCGACTTGAAATTAGCGGAGATTGAGGCCTGGTGGGTAATGGGAAGAGAGGATATATTGAAGAGCATGTTCCCATCTCCGGAGTTCGGATAGGTTGGTGTTGGTGGGAAGTATCCAGATAACCCGGACGGTGTAACACTGTGCCAAGATGTGTTGGCCGTGCACCAAGGCATGTTTAGCCACAGGGTGATCCTCTTACCAACAAACACTGTCTGCCTGTGTCCATTCATGTGAATGGACAGTTTGTTGCTGGTCATTCCCACATAGAATGCATCACAGTGTAGGCAGGTCAGTTAGTAAATCACGTGGGTGCTTTCACACGTGGCTCTGCCTTTGATCGTGTACACCTTCCGGGTTACAGGACTGGAGTAGGTGGTGGTGGGAGAGTGCATGGGACATGTATTACACCGGGGGTGGTTACAAGGATAGGAGCCAGAGGGTAGGGAAGGTGGTTTGGGGATTTCATAGGGATGAACTAACAGATTACGAAGGTTAGGTGAACGGCGGAAAGACACTCTTGGTGGAGTGGATTTCATGAAGGATGGATCTCATTTCAATCAAGGTAAGTCTTTCTGCTCCCGGGATTGGAATGACTCCTTACACTCTCCCTTAAAACCCACATCCTTTCGTCTTTCCCTCTCCTTCCCTCTTTCCTGATGAGGCAACAGTTTGTTGCGAAAGCTTGAATTGTGTGTGTATGTTTGTGTGTCTGTCCAGCACTTTCATTACTTTAGTCCTGCATCAGATAACACATGAAACATAGCACGCAAATTTGCAATGTGTTCTTCAGGTGTGCTACAACAATGCTGTCCAAGTTAGTTTGAACAGTATGGCACTTGTGCAGTCAGCTGTTCTAAATACCATTGGAAAATGGTGGGTGCAGAAGCACTGCCAAAAGGCGAATGCATGTATTTAAATAGACCCAAATCAGTATTCACTACACACACCTTTTGAGATTCTTCATCAAGCAGTATTTGAAGATACTTGTCATGCAGATAAGTTTTTGAAAAGTAGCGAACAGTACCAAATCTGTCCACGAGTTCCTCTGGCTGTGGCAATGGATAAAAATCAATCACAGTTTGTTGGTTATCGGCAGACGTAAAGTCAACAAAGAGGCAAATGTGACCTGAAGGTTTGGGGATCAAAACCAGTGGACTTGCCCACCAACTAGCATGTATGGGCGCCATACCTCAGCAATCTTGTAATTCTTCAAGTTCAGCAGCCACATAGTTGTATAATGCAATGGGAACAGTTCTGTCCCAGAAAAATTTCAGCTGTGTGTTGTCTTTTGTAGTAATATGCACAACAAAATTGTTAGCCTTGCCTAACCCTTCAGAATAGAGTTCAGGAAATTCTTTCAACAAGCTAGCTACACTGTCTTTCTGCATTGAATAGAGTCACTGACAACAAATTGTCCTGAATTTTAAAGCTAAACAAATAAAACGAATCAAGGACAAATATGTTCTCACATTTACGCAATTGTAGAACAGTGAAAGTCACAGTTCGCATATGTGATCGATAAATGGCACACAAAGTACATTTTCCAAGAATGGGAAGGTCTTGTCCATTATAAGCTGTTAGGTGCATGCTAGTTTCAGATAGGCATGGAGAGCCTCACAGTTCATGTTACGATTCAGCAATGTAACACAAGCACCCATGTCAAACTGAAATTTCACATGTTTACCAATAAGATGCAAATGAACAGAAAGCTTGTTGGTGTGGCGTAGTTCTGAAGTAACTGCTTGTTTGATAGTTTTGCTGATGCCTGCAGTAGGTTTTGAGTACACTGCATTGATTACTTGCGAAACTAGATTTTTGCGTAGGGGCCAAATTCTTATATTTGTTCTATTGCAAACATAGAGATTGCACATGTCCTTTCTTGCCACAAGCAGGACACTGATCTTTTCAGGAGGGGCAGTCTTGGCGTTTGTGCTGTGAACAACACTGAGGGCAAGACTTAGTTCTGTTTGCCTGTGTAGCCGCAAGCTGCTTACGCAGTGTGGAGCGTTGTTTACTCCGTGTGATGAGCACAAGCTGTTGCCGAATTGGCAAACAAGGAACTCAACCCGACAAATAGCTGGCTGCTCAAATTTATCAGCCAATGGTCACCTGAATCTTACTTATCTAGTATTTGCACTGCCTGGTGAAATGATGAAATGATGGACCCGACTGTATCAAAATATGTTCTCCGAGTTTGACATCAGGCATCACGTAACATAACATCTGAAATGAAGTTTTAGCTGCTACCACATTCACTTGTTGGTCATAATAGTTAGTGAATCTGTAACCTGTTCACAAGGAAGTTCACTCTGCGTGGAATTAGGGAACAACTTCCGAGATAAATGGAACACTGCACTTCCTACCATTAGGGATGTTTCACAGTACCTGGTACATTGTAAGCAATTACGTGGCCTTCAAACTGTTGCAACCACTTGAGCCATTCACCTTCCTGTTCATGAAACTGGCAAAAAGGCAGAATAGCTATAGGTGTTGGGGTTGGAGGTGCTCGTTCTGTCAGGTGCACAGCAATGGACATTAGCTGCTGCACTGTGTCGAGCAGTGTAGACTTTTGCTTAGTCTGGAACTGAAATATCCCTCTGCCACACACCATCAGGTGGCTTGCGGAGTATGGATGTAGATGTATATGTAGATCTGCATTAGCTGCATTTCATTTAACACTGGTTGCTGTGGAAACTGAGCAGGTGGTGGGATAGATAAGGTGGGCATTTTGGAACAGAGAAATGCAAGAAACAGACAAGGCAAGCAAGAAAAATAAGTACAAAAGCAAAGAAAATATCTGCAACACCCACCTGAAAACACTGATTAGCAAGTAGCACACCTGCTAGACAAGAGAGAGAATTAAGGTGTCAGTAAACCACAAAAGAAAATTCTGTGGCCACCAGCCACTGGGTTTCCTCCCGTAACTTATTGGCAATGTTGGATCCTACCCACTTGTCTTATATGGGGTTCCTAGGAAGCTGTTTTCTCAGATTACTAGACAATATTCAAGCAAATAATATTAAGGGAATGTATTACAGTAAATTAAATTGACAATAATTTGCCTTTTCACAGTGAAGTATCGCAAGGAATTGGTGCCACGCAAATAATCAATGTCCTTCGATTTATAGAATTTCCATGCAAGTAAAAAGTATAGGTCACAAGTCATGGCTTAATTAATGGATCATGGTTCGTCTTCTAGTGGGGCACTAGTTCAGCTGAAGCTAGCTGGAGCAATGCTTATATTCTCTTCATAAAGGTGGTGCTCCTGCCGTGTTGTCCTAGTCAACATTCTATTGGATGAAGTCATCTCACCGTCAGTTCAACAAAAATTTCATATCCTTCTGACAAAATCATAAAAGGTCATGCAATGCCCATAAATGGGTTCTTAATACACAATTAAGTCTGATATTTAATCTGCTGTTCATCTGAGAAAAACTAATTTAATCATTCATACAAATATTTCAAGTGCTAAACAACTTCTTCAATACATATTGTTCCTATTTCAAACCGTTTCTCTCTGAAAAAGGCTTTTGTTGCTGGGAGCCATGAAAGCCACTAGAGTGCTGGAAATTATGTTAATTTTTGTCCTTTCTTTCAAAGAAGAATTTTTTTATGAGAAGTTAAAATATTTATTTATTTATTTGTCTTAAAAGGTTAAATTAAGATCTTCGTAGAAATGCTGCTTAAATAATCTGCCCGAGTGTCACAATAGTAGATGGCTGAGTGATGCAGGCTACTGTGGGTGCAGGAGCAATGGCTAACAAATGATGGTGCAGTTGGAATGGCCCGCTAGAGTCACACCTCGTGCAGTTTTTCTCTCACTGTTGACTTTGCCACCTGCAAAGCTGTTGTATAGCCTATTATAAACACTGTCTTTTTCACTGTTGGTGGCACATTTATTCTGTCTGTCTAAATTAGTAACTGAAAGTGAGGAGTAATATTTTGCTTTACACAAGTTAATCTTTTTAATCTATTTTCTTGAATCATATGAAAATAGTAACTTTCATGTTGTGGAACCATTGAGTGATCTTCACAGGACCACAGCTTTTGTATGAATAAATATGACAATTATTGTTAGGATGCTTCTTTCTCCTACACTGAATTAGAAAACATTGAGAAAATGCTCTGCCTTCAACATTCTAGCATTTCTTAACTTCCTTTATCCCTAAATACACAGCAGTTGCAGTGGCTATAGTGGCACACTAGTGAAGTAATGTTAATCCTATAACCAACAATCATGTGTCAAGATTTTTAGCTATATGGGAACCAAACTGTAATTTGCCACAGAAAATAATTATCATGTCTACATCTACCAAGCATTGAGAACTGGGGATTGGAGAAGCAAAATAATACATTTCTACTCATCATAAAGATGACAATGAGTCACAGACAAGCACAATGAAAAGATTCTTACGATTTTTTTCTGCCGACACATTCATCAGAAACGAAAACACAGTTTCATTCACTCCAGCAAGCACACCTCATGCACATGACTGCAATCTCTGGAAGCACGTAATGAATTACCACTCTCATGTTGAACACAAGCAGCAACATGCAGGGGGGCGGGGAATAGAAATGGCTATGGCTAGCAACATACGGGTAAATGGAGGGGGTTTGCTCTGTCTGCTGCAGCATGAAGGGACTAGAGGGAGGCACGAAGACTGCCATGTGCAGTGTCAAGGGATTGTAGGGCAGGGTGTGGGCAAGACAAGTGGAAAATGAGAGAAGCAGGTAATTGGGAAGGAGAGAAGAGTAGGTGTGTCGGCACAGGATGACACACAATGAGGGTAAGAGAGTACAAACTGGGAGGAGGCATTAGGACAAAGGGGGGGGGGGGGAGGGGGGGGGGGGGAGATATTGTGGGTGGGTGGGGTTAGCGGAGGAAGGTGGTGTGTGGACTGTACCTTTTCCCTTCCTTGCTTCTCTCATTTGCTGCAGCCCCCCCTCAACACTGCCACTGCCGTATCTGGCAGTCTTCTTGCCTCCATCTAGTCGCTGAACTCTCCACCAGACAGCACTCGTATCTTCCATAATTGTATCTTGCAGTCACTTCCCCTCATGCCTACACCCAACTGCTGCTCTCATTCAACATGACATACGCACACTGGCGTGAACTGACAGAATTGGCAGTTATGTGTGTGTCACATCTGCCTGTAGCTATTTATGTAGGTTATTCACTAACTAATATTCCTATATTTTTTGCTTGCTGCATATTTATTGGGCCGAGTTAGAATTCAGTTTCAGTATTGGTCACCATTCATATTACATGTATTATTTTCTATATTGTTTTTCCTCACAATGTACGGACTTCTGCCAGTATTCTGTACAGCAACTATTTTCTATTGGTAAAAGCTAACGTGCTCTGCTCATTGGGTTCATCATCAACAACAATCAATGATAGGAAGACCTACCTACTGTCCACTAACTGCTCCTACAGTTAAGATAAAATGGCTTTTCTTTGAATTTTGTCACCTGTCGTGAACATTTATGGAATCTATCTTCAGCACAGCTTTGACTGTATAAAGGTGTTCATAACTGCGCGCGCGCGCGCGCACACACACACACACACACACACACACACACACACACACACACACACACACACACTTCCAATGTCCACTAATTGCTATAGAATCAATTGTCAAGCAGTAACGCAACAACCTGCATTAGTAATGAAGTCAGTACTATTCACAGTCTCAGGATAATGGCTACGACAGGACACCCTCAGTGTGTCTGATTACACAGTTCAGTTTCTCCACTTCTTAATGCTTTGAGAGAACATACCAAGCATCCAAGTATATTACCACCTGTATCATTATTATGCAGTGCAAATAAAAATTTAAGGATGTTATCACTCTTCATTTCTCCATGAACAAAGGATAAATAGTTTAATCTTTGAAAGGAGCTAGTGATGGGAGATGCCGAATTCTGTTGAGCAAAATGTATTATTACTCAAATTGTAACAATATTGACTGTATCAAAGGGGAAATTCTGTCAACAAAAGAACAAAATTACAAGGAGGCAGAAAGACTGTCACTATTTACCTATAAGTTTTTTTTGTTTTTTTTTTTGTTTTGGTTTTAGGGCGCAAAACTGCTATGGTCATTAGCGCCCGGTCCATGACTTAGGAACCAGTAAAAAATGAAAAAAATTGGCGAAACTAAAAGCAGAAAGAAAGCTTAAAAATCCACTTCAGAAAGGGGTTGGTTGTCCCCAAAGTAAAAAAAAAAATAAAAAAAAAAAGAAAAAGACTTCAAATGACTGACGTCATCTCACTGGCACTAATAAACTCGAGAACGCGATTGGCTGAGCATGAGTCATCTGCTAAAATTGACGACATATCAGGCAACAGCTGTAGATGGGCGAGTAACGGAGTAAAATAGGGGCACTCAAAAGTGTCTTACTGTCCTCAGCTGAGAGCAGTGGGGACAGAGTGGGGGAGGATCTTTGCTTAAAAGATGTCGATGGCTAAAAAGACAGTGCCCTATCCGCAATCTACTTAAAATTATCTCCTCTCGATGACGCGTTCGGGAGGAAGAGGTCCAAGCACAGGTAAGAGATTTCACATCCCGCAATTTTTATGGGGAAGTGTCGACCATTGGGCATCCCATAAAAGAACAACACAACGATATAAAATGCTCTGTAGATCGGCAAAGGGAATCGATTGAATAGCTGGCCGAAGAAGAGAGACTGCGGCCTTGGCAGCTATGTCAGCCACCTCATTTCCACAGATACCAACATGTCCCGGGAGACAGAGGAATGCAACCGAGATGCCCCCCAGGTGAAAGAAGCACGGACAGTCCTGAATCTGGTGGACCAGACGGTGGACAGGGTAGAGAGCTTGGAGACTGACGAGAGAGCTGAGAGAATCTGAACAGATAACATACTGTATCCGCTGATGTTGGCGAATGTATTGGACAGCCTGGAGAACAGCGTAAAGCTCCGCAGTATAAGCCGAACACTAGTTGGGAAGCCGAAATAAATTGGGGGTGTCGCCAACAATATAGGCACTCCCTACACCTAAAGATGTTTTTGAACCATCTGTGTAAATAAATGTGGCTTCCTTCATTTGTGCATATAGAGCAGCAAATGCCCAATGATAAACAAGTGAAGGGGTACCATCCTTGGCTAATTGACAAAGGTCAATCTGATCTGGGGACGGAGCCAAGGTGGTGCTGTACCCCAAGTCGTCAAGAAGGTTTTAGGAAAGTGGAAGGAAAGAGAATGGAGCAGTTGACGGAAGCGGACTCCCGGTGGTAGTAGGGAGGAAGGGCAGCCTGCATACCCTACATCCAAGGAGGCATCGAAAAAAATGTCATGGGCTGGATTAGCAGGCATAGAAGAGAAATTGCTAGCATAACATCTTAGAAGGATAGATCGCCGATCGGACAGCAAAGGTTCAGCAGCCTCAGCATAAAGGCTTTCCACAGGGCTGGTGTAAAAAGCTCCAGACACTAAATGTAATCCATGGTGGTGGATAGTCGAGACGACGAAGAATAGACGGCCGAGCAGAGGAGTAAACTGTGATTCCATAGTCCAATTTCGAGTGAACTAAGGCGCGATAGAGGCAGAGAAGGACCACTCGGTCCGCTCCCCAGGAGGTACCATTCAGGACACGGAGGGTGTTGAGGGATCGCAGACAGCGAGCACGAAAAATAGGAAACGTGGGAGGACCAGCACAGTTTTCTGTCAAACATAAGACCCAAGAATTTAGTGACGTCCGAAAACGGAAGGTTGACAGGTCCTAGATGTGAGGAGGGTGGAAGAAACTCCATACGTCGCCAAAAATTAACACAAACGGTCTTACTGGGAGAAAAACGGAAGCCGGTTTCGGTGCTCCAAGGATGGATGCGATCGAGACATCCTTGAAGACGACGTTCAAGAAGTATGGTCCGTTGAGAGCTGTAGTAGATCACAAAATCATCCACAAAGAGGGAGTCCGAGACATCAGAAAGGTGACAATCCATAATTGGATTTATGGCAATGGCAAACAGTACAACACTTAGCACAGAGCTCTGGGGTACTCCGTTTTCTTGGGAGAAAGTACAAGAGAGAGTAGTGTTCACCCGCACTCTGAATGTGCACTCTGCCATAAATTTGCGAAGAAAAAGGGGCAGCCGACCTCGAAAGCCCCAAGAGAACAGTGTACAGAGGATGCCTGTCCTCCAACAGGTATCGTATGCTCTCTCCAGATCAAAAAATATTGCTACTGTTTGGCGTTACCGGAGAAAATTGTTAATGATGTAAGTGGAGAGAGCAACAAGATGGTCAACTGCAGAAAAATGCTTTCAGAAACCGCACTTCGGCTGCACATTTCTATGGGAGAAACGCTGGTGGGTAATTTGATGAGTTTGAAATCTCAGCAAAGTGTTGACCCAATGAGTTAGAAATTCCGACGGGGTCCACTATTGCATCATGCACGACAGTGAGCCCAGAGACTGGGGAGAAACTAGGCGCGCCAGATAACCGTCGAATTCGACTCCAAACTTCCGAGGAGGGAGTAAAGGTGTTCAATGATCTAGTAAAGAAGTCCCAGCCTGCCTTCTTGCTATCGCGGGTGATGCGACGGCATCGCGCACGGAACTGCTTATAGCGGATACAGTTGGCCAAAGTAGGATGGTGGCAGAAAACACGAAGAGCATGTCGCCGCTCACGTATTGCGCTACGGCATGCCTCGTTCCACCAAAGAACTGGGGTGTGCCAGACAATTCGGAGGTGCATGGTATTGAACGTTCCGCAGCTGTAAGAATAACGTCTGTGATATGTGTGACCTCATCGTCAACGCTGGGATAGTGACTGTAATCTAATGTCGCTAGAGACGAAAAAAGTGTCCAATCGGCTTCGCCAAACTTACAGTGTCACACGCGCATATATGGCAGTTGAGGCTGCAGTCTAAAGACACATGGAAAGTGGTCACTCGAGTGAGTATCATCAAGGGTGAACCATTCAAAGCACCGAGCTAGGTGGAACAGTACCGACCGAAAGGTCCAAATGAGAGAAATTGGTCGTGGAGGCAGACGAAAATGTAGGGTCTGCAGTGTTGAGGCAAACTAGATCCGCTTGGTGGAAAATGTGTAGTAATAGTGAGCCACGTGGACAAGGATGTGGAGATCCCGAAATCGGGTGGTGGGCATTGAAGTCCCCAACCAGCAAATAGAGGGTGGAAGCTGACGAAGAAGATGAAGGAGATCAGCTCGGTCCATTGGCGTGGACGATGGAATGTATACAGTACAAAGAGAAAAGGTATATCCAGAAAGGGAAAGACTGACAGCGACAACTTGGAAGGAAGTGTTTAAGGGGATTGGGTGATAATGGAGAGTATCATGGAGAACAATCATGAGTCCTCCATTTGCTGGAGTGCCTTCAACAGAAGGGAGATCAAATCGGACATACTAAAAATGGGGGAGAACAAAGTGGTCATGGGGACGCAGCTTTGTTTCCTGAAGACAGAAGATGACCGGCGAGTAGGATCGTAAGAGGATTGACAATTCATCCCGATTGGCTCGAATGCCGCAGATATTCCAGTGGATAATGGACATAGGGTGAACAGAAAATGGAAGAATGTGAGCAATATTGCCGTCAACTCAACGACTGCTCAGAGCTTGTGACTGACAACATGGAGTGGCATTCAGCTGAAGGCAGAAGATACTGATCCATAGGTTGCTCAGGAGCAGCTCCTGCCACCAGCGATCGGCCGGTCGATCAGCCTCCAGCAGTGCGCCGCGGCGACACATAGGACAGCCGAGTGCAATTTCCGACAGGTGGCGCAGTAGATGAGACACGCCTTGGCGGACAAGGAGATGAACTGGGTTTCTTATTAGCCTTCTTGGGAACATGATGTTTAGATGAAAGAGGAACCGATGGTTGAAAAGTTGGGGTACATCAAAAATCTTCACGCGTAATCTCTTTTTTCGAAATCCTGGTGTCTGACTTTTGGGCTCGAGATTTAGCAGAACACGATGAAGGGTGAGCCTTACAGTGGGCAGGCGAAAGTGGTGAGGTTGAACAGGTGATCCTCATGCTGTCTGATCTGACAACCGTGGTACTAAGGGTGAGGTCACAAGTCTGAGTGGCCCCCTCATTTCTTGGCCGAGGAGAAGCAAGGACAGTGCTGTATTTTCCTGTCTGAGGCATGGTGGGCTGTCAACTGGCAAATAATTTTCGAGCAGCAAAGGTCAACACCTTTCCCTTCACTCTCATTTCCTGAATGAGTCTTTAAAAATGGGGCAATCTCGAGAGGAAGCAGTGTGGTCACCCATACAGTTGATGCAGTGAGGGGATGGAGGTGGACAAGCACCCTCATGGGCATCCTTGCCACAAGTAACACATTTGGCCAGATTCGAACAAGACTGGCTGGTGTGATTGAACCGCTGACACTGATAGCAACGCGTAGTGTTTGGGACATAAGGGCAGACAGATATTATCTCATAGCCTGCTTTGATTTTCGATGGGAGTTGAACTTTGTCAGATGTCAAGAAGACGTTGTGGGTTGGAATGGTGTTCGTGTCAACCCTTTTCACAACTCTATGAACAGCCATAACGCCTTGTCAGACAGGTAGTACTGAATTTCTTCGTCAAACAATCCATCAAGGGAGCGTGTATTAACGACTCCATGTGATGAATTTAAAGTGCGGTGCACTTCAACCCGGACAGGGAAGATGTGGAGCATTGAAGTACGCAGCAATTTTTGTGCCTGGAGGGCACTGACTGTTTCTAACAACAGGGTGCCATTCCGTAATTTGGAACAAGACTTTACAGGACCTGCAATTGCGTTGACACCTTTCTGAATAATGAAAGGGTTGACCGTGGAGAAGTCGTGACCTTCGTCAGACTGAGAAACAGCAGGGAACTGTGGCAAGATGGAAGAACTGACTGTGGCTGAGACTCAGTGAACTTACACTTGTGAGCAGACATAGTGGAAAGTGAGGAAACCATTGCGGAAGAATCCCCCATGATTACCGGCGTCTCCAATGGCGCGCTCCTCCCTTGTGGGGGTCCTCTCTGAGGGCACTCCCGCCTTAGGTGATTGTTCACACCTCAGGGCACACCTCCCAACAAACGGATAGAGGGACCAATCGGCACTTTTGGAAGGTATCAGCTCGGGTAATCATCCCTCCCTGGGCCTGGCCATTACCAGGGGGTACGTACGTGTCCTACCTGTCTACCCGGGGTGGGGAATTACGCGTTAACCCATCACCGGCTACACACAAGAATGCGTGGGTCGGCCTTCAGACACGCACAGGGAGGAAGAAAGAGAAAGGGAAAGAAAAGAAGAGAAGTCTCAAACGCCACAGCAGAGAAAAGGGTAAAGAGAAGGGGTAAGGAAAATAGAAGGACAAAGGAAGGATGAAGACATAGAAGCAAGGAAGGCAGAGAATGCGGTACATTTACGAGTGTCCGTCTCCGGACGTAGGCACAAACCATCCTCCCAGATGGGGAGAAAGGGAAGGAAAGAGCCAGAGGTGAAGGGGAGGGGGGGGGGGGCGAAGATGGGGGATGCGGAAGGATGCGGAAAGGGAAGGTATGCAGCCAGGAAAGGAAGGAAGGCCATATTAGCTCGGGGTCCCGTGCTCGCTATGCACGTATCCACAAAAGAGTTGTGGACCCCCTGGGGGGTTACCTATAGGTGATGTTCACTGACTGAAAGTAAAAAAAATTATTCCTCTCTTTAGGTGATATTAGCAACATTCATAAGAAAGACAGAAATGTAAGTTGAAGTTTAGAAATGGAGGAATACTCTCAGAGCCCACAATCTGAGTGGCTCACCTCTTGTGCAGATATAGGAGGTCACATAAATGGGGATGTCACACAGGGAGGTGGTCAAAGACTGCAATAGAAGAAGTGTTTTGTCCAATCTCTAGTTGTGATTTTTTATAAATATATGATTTTCATGGCCCCATAAGGTGTGACCCCAAGCCTGGTGCCACAAATGTGAAACATTTTTGGCACAAACTGGTGAGTTTCCCTTTAGTTTCAATAAACAGGCAAAATCAAATTAATGCAATTTTTTCTGTAAGTAATGCTACTGTTCCAGATTCATAAATAAATAAATAAATAAATAAATAAGGGTGAAGAATGACACAAAGAATAAAATGTTAAATATAGTTTTGCATTTGGTAATTTGACACAGTTGAAGCTAGTTTCAATGAAATATACCATGTAGAAAATTATGTACACAAAAATGAATATTTTAATGTGATTAACACACGACAGCTTACATGGTAATCTACAGAACTCCATACTTACATGGATTGTTTCTCCACGATGCAGTGAGTACTGAATTGTGCCAGTTGCTGCTGTATTCCACCATTCCAGTTAGGGAAGTTAAGATCTCAAATCATCACTTCAATCTGGCACTGTTAAGCTGAAGTTAACTACTCATATTCCTGTGTGAACCTGTCATTCTCTGTGACTGCATGCACCACTTTTTGAATATGCTTGTGCTGCACCATTGCCTGCATTAGCTTGCAAAGGCAGTGGTAATTAGTGATTATGTCAAGGACATAAACTTCTTGTTGGACTTTCCCATGAAGACATCTGCAAGAAACAAAATGGTCACAATTTTTAACTCTGTGTTACAATTGATGAACAGAGGCAAAAGTGCTACAGCACAAGCCGACAGTTAACATTATTTTGCATTTTTAGCACCCTCACGGAAAAGTGAGGGAGATAGCTCCAGAGTGATTTGTGTCTCCAACTGTGATCAGGGCAACACACTTGATGTACATAATTTAACATGCCTGTCAACATGCCTTAGAACATCACTTTGAGTTCAGATAAGTTGCCCATGTTCCTTTGTGGGAAGACAAGTTGTAAGCACAGGGAAACAGGTGTACACCAAAGCTGCAGCATTGTAACATTCAACCACTTTCTTGACACAAAAACAGTGATGATCTAACACTTGGTAGTTGCCACACAATGGACAACCCAACTGGTAACCAAAGCTTATGTACTGAGGCTCTCAAATACTTTGACAGGAATGTGAGAAGGAGTTGCGATATCTGCAGTGACACAGATGGTACACAGCACACATTATTGCATCTATAAATCTACAAGTTGGGTAAAATAAAACTGGTCTGAGATACACTCACAGTAGGAGTGTCACAGGATTGACCTGATGGTAATATACTGCTGTGCTCGAAGAATTGAATAAGTCACTTACAACAGCTCTGCCTGAGGACTATCAGATATTTAGTTTCCCACAATCTTCATGTGCCCTGGTACTGAGCAGATTGAATCCTACTCCCCAGTAGTTTCAGTTGAGGATGGAATGCTGGATTAACTGATTTACTGTGTTCAAATGTTGGACAGAGTGAAGATCACTCAGATTCCAATATAAAAGAAATTTAGCAATGGAAGATAGGCTCATGTGCTCCAGAGACCACAAAACTGAACTTACATATACTCTTGGTCCTCACACAAAAATGTCAGAAAATACCACATTAAAGCAGAAGCAATACCACAATCTCTGCTGTGAAGCACTGAATCTAAAATAACATTGAGTGTCTGCCGTATCCAGGGTAGCAGATGGTTAGAACACTGGATTTGGGGTTATAAATGCTCTACACAAGCTGACTCAAAGCATACACTACAGACAGATCCTTAACAGAATTGCGATTCATGGACGGTTGGAGAAATGCAGCCAGAGATGGATGAGCAACAGTATGGCATGCAGATGAAGTTGGAGGTGTGAGGAACAATGTGCTTGTTGCACCAAGAGGAGCTGCAACTGGATGGTGAGTACTGGTTCCCTGACCTCAGCACAGAGATGTGCAATCAGTCTGGTCCTACAAGCACCCATGGCCAGCCAAATCTCCTCATGGGGGAATGTGCCAACTATCTTCGAAGATGAGGCCTCAACAATCAATACACGGTACACACAGTCGAGCCACAAAAGCATAAGGCCAGATAAATCTCGAACAGACCTGCCCTGTCCACTGTCTAAGAACTTGGCTAAGGCACTTGATGATATTCAGTACCTAGAGTGTTCTGGTTTGTAGACTTCTGAGGTGCAGCAACTGTGACAATAGGAGTAGAAAATGAGGTCCAGGAAAATCAACGAGTCTCTAAAATGTAGGATGGTGTCCCTCATATGCAAGACAGGTAAAATAAAAATGGAAAAAAAGAAGCACACACACATTCACACTCACTCACATCAAATAGAAAGCCCATCTTTGCAGCCCACCCCTCTATAAGACTGCTACAGATGTGTGTGTGTGTGTTCCCACATTTGAGGAGGAACAGAAAACATCAAAATTGTCTACAATTAAGGAGCAGTGTACAGAACACATTATCGTAGATGTGATACTGTTTGTGGCTACGGCAAAGAGGGTTAACACTTTAAACACTGTCCAGGGAGACACCACTCTGATAATAATGATCTGGCAGCGATTTACTGACTTGGATCCTTGGAAATGGCTGAGACAGGATAGACCACATAAAGATGGGGAGGTAGACACAAAATCCCTACTGATGCAGTTGCGCAAAATACAGTGTTTCCAAGCAGTATCTTACACCTTACTGATATAATTTTCTTTTTTTGTTTTAGGGCGCAAAACTGCTATGGTCATTAGCGCCCGGTCCGTGACTTAGGAAACAGTAAAAAACCTAAAATGGAACCCAGCAGCAATGGGAACGAAAGTCATAAAATTGGAGAAACTAAATGCAGAAGGAATGCTTAAAAATCGACCACAGGAAGGGGTTGGTTGTCCCCAAAAAAAGCTCCAAATGACTGACGACATTTCACTGGCACTAAAACTCGAGAACGCGATCGGCTGAGCGCGTCATCTGCTAATATCGACGATATATCAAGCGACAGCTGTAGATGGGAGCATAACGGATTAAAATAGGGGCACTCAATTAAAAGGTGTCTTACCGTCCACAGCTGAGAGCAGTGAGGACAGAGTGGGGGACGATCACCGCTTGAAAGATGTTGATAGCTAAAAAGACAGTGCCCTATCCGGAGTCTAGTTAAATTTACCTCCTCCCAAAGACACGTTCGGGAGGAAGAGGTCCAAGCACAAGGAAGAGCTTTCACGTCCCGCAATTTATTATGGGGAAGTGTCGACCAATGGGCGTGCCATAAAAGAACAACTCGACGACATAAAACGCTCCGTAGATCGGCGAAGGGAATCGATTGAATAGCTGGCCGAAGAAGAGAGACTGCAGCCTTGGCTGCAATATCGGCCGCCTCATTTCCACAGATACCAGCGTGTCCCGGGAGCCACAGGAACGCCACCGAGACGCCCCCCAGGTGGAGCAAGCGCAGACAGTCCTGAATCCAGTGGACCAGAGGGTGCACAGGGTAAAGAGCTTGGAGACTGAGGAGAGAGCTGAGAGAATCTGAGCAGATAACATACTGTATCCGCTGATGGCGGCGGATGTAGTGGACAGCCTGGAGAATAGCGTAAAGCTCTGCAGTATAAACCGAACACTGGTCGGGAAGCCGAAAGTGATTTGGGGTGTCACCAACAATATAGGCACTCCCTACATCTAACGATGTTTTCGAGCCATCGGTGCAAATAAATGTGGCTTCCATCATTTGTGCACATAGAGCAGCAAATGCCCGACGATGAACAAGTGAAGAGGTACCATCCTTGGGAAATCGACAGAGGTCACGGAGCAGGCAGATCTGGGGACAGAGCCAAGGCGGTGCTGTACCCAAACTTGTCAAGATGGTTTTAGGAAAGCGGAAGGAAAGAGATTGGAGCAGTTGACGGAAGCGGACTCCCTATGGTAGTAGGGAGGAGGGGCGGCCTTCATACCCTACATCAAAGGAGGCGTCGAAAAAAATGTCATGGCCTGGATTAGCAGGCATGGAAGACAGATGGCTAGCATAACGACTCAGAAGGACTGCTCGCCGATTAACAGCGTAGGTTCAGCAGTCTCAGCGTAAAGGCTTTCCACAGGGCTGGTGTAAAAAGCTCCAGACACTAAATGTAATCCACGGTGGTGGATAGAGTCGAGACGACGAAGAATAGACGGCCGAGCAGAGGAGTAGACTATGCTTCCATAGTCCAATTTCGAGCGCACTTAGGTGCGATAGAGTCGGAGAAGGACCACTCGGTCCGCTCCCCAGGAGGTACCATTCAGGACACGGAGGGTGTTGAGGGATCGCAGACACCGAGCGCGAAAGATAGGAAGCGTGGGAGGACCAGCACAGTTTTCTGTCAAACATAAGACCCAAGAATTTAGCGACGTCTGAAAACGGAAGGTTGACAGGTCCTAGATGTGAGATGGGTGGAAGAAACTCCTTACGTCGCCAAAAATTAACACAAACGGTCTTACTGGGAGAAAAACGGAAGCCGGTTTCGGTGCTCCAAGGATGGATGCGATCGAGACATCCTTGAAGACGACGTTCAAGAAGTATGGTCCGTTGAGAGCTGTAGTAGATCACAAAATCATCCACAAAGAGGGAGTCCGAGACATCAGAAAGGTGACAATCCATAATTGGATTTATGGCAATGGCAAACAGTACAACACTTAGCACAGAGCTCTGGGGTACTCCGTTTTCTTGGGAGAAAGTACAAGAGAGAGTAGTGTTCACCCGCACTCTGAATGTGCACTCTGCCATAAATTCGCGAAGAAAAAGGGGCAGCCGACCTCGAAAGCCCCAAGAGAACAGTGTACAGAGGATGCCTGTCCTCCAACAGGTATCGTATGCTCTCTCCAGATCAAAAAATATTGCTACTGTTTGGCGTTACCGGAGAAAATTGTTAATGATGTAAGTGGAGAGAGCAACAAGATGGTCAACTGCAGAAAAATGCTTTCAGAAACCGCACTTCGGCTGCACATTTCTACGGGAGAAACGCTGGTGGTTTCCATGCTCCAAGAGTGGAGGCAATCGAGACATGCTTGAAGACGACGCTCTAGAAGGTTGGTCCGTTGAGAGCTGTAGTAGATCGCAAAATCGTATACAAAGAGGGAGCCCAAGGCATCAGGAAGGAGACAATCCATAATTGGAGTTATGGCAATGGCAAACAGTACAACACTCAGCATGGAGCCCTGGGGTACCGCGTTTTCTTGGGAGAAGGTACGGGAGAGAGTAATGTTCACCCGCACTCTGAATGTGCTCTCTGCCATAAATTTGCGAAGAAAAAGGGGTAGCCGACCTCGAAAGCCACAAGAGAACAGTGTGCGGAGGATGCCTGTCCTCCAACAGGTATTGTATGCTCTCTCCAGATCAAAAAATATTGCTACTGTTTGGCGTTCCTGGAGAAAATTGTTCATGATATAAGTGGAGAGAGAGCAACAACATGGTCAACTGCAGAACGATGCTTTCGGAATCCGCGTATGGCAGGTGTTAAAAGACTGCGGGATTCCAGCCTCCAAGCTAATCGGTAATTCAACATACGCTCCAAAACCTTACATACACTACTCGTGAGAGAAATGGTGCGATAGCTAGAGGGGAGATGTTTGTCCTTTCCAGGTTTCGGAACAGGAACGACGATAGCTTCCCGCCATCATCTGGGAAAAGTACTGTCGGTCCAAATTCGATTTTAAGGGCGTAGGAGGTAATGCAGACTATGGGTTGATAAATGCAGCAACATTTGGACGTGGATACCATCGGGTCCTGGGGCGGAGGAGCGAGAAGAAGAGAGCCCATGTTGGAGTTCCTGCATGGAGAAAACAGTTATGTAGCTTTCGCGATTTTGAGAGGAGAAAGCGAAAGGTTGCACTTCCGATGCACGTTTCTTCGAGAGAAACGCTGGCGGGTAATTTGAAGAGCTCGAAATCTCAGCAAAGCGCTGACTCAATGAGTTACAAATTGCGACAGAGTCCACTAATGTATCATGCGCGACTGTGAGCCCAGAGACCGGGGAGTAACTAGGCGCGCCTTAGAACCTTTGAAGCCGACTCCAAACTTCCGAGGAGGTGTTAAATAAGCTAATAAAGAATTTCCAGCTTGCCTTCTTGCTATCGCGAATGACACGACGGCTTCACGCACGGAACTGCTTATAGCGGATACAGTTGGCCAAAGTAGGATGGTGGCAGAAAACGCGAACAGCACGTCTCCGCTCACGTAATGCGTCACGACATGCCTCGTTCCACCAAGTAACTGGGGGGTGCCGGGGCAATTCGGAGGTGCGTGGTATTGAACATTCCGCAGCTGTAAGAATAATGTCTGTAATATGTGTGACCTCATCGTCGACGCTGGGAAAGTGACTGTCATCGAATGCCGCTAGAGACGAAAAAAGTGTCCAATCGGCTTGGGCAAACTTCCAGTGTCACGGGCGCATATATGTCAGTTGAGGCTGCAGTCTAAGGACACATGGAAAGTGGTCACTCTAGTGTGTATCATCAAGGGCGAAACATTCGAAGCGCCGAGCTAGCGGAACAGTACCGACCGCAAGGTCCAAATGAGAGAAATTTTGTCGTGGAGGCAGCGAAAACTATAGGGACCCCAGTGTTGAGACAAACTAGATCCACTTGGTGGAAGACGTCTAGCAATAGTGAGCCACGTGGACAAGGATGTGGAGATCCCCAAAGCGGGTGGTGGGCATTGAAGTCCCCAACCAGCAAATAGGGGGGTGGAAGCTGACCAAGAAGATGAAGGAGATCAGCTCGTGCCATTGGTGTGGACTATGGAATGTATACAGTACAAGGAGAGAACGTGTATCCAGAAAGGAAAGACGGACGGCGACAGCTTGGAAGGAAGTGTTTAAGGGGATTGACTGATAATGGAATCATGGAGAAGAATCGCAAGTCCTCCGTGGGCTGGAGTGCCTTCAACAGAGGGGAGATCATATCGGACGGACTGAAAATGAGGGAGAACAAAGCGGTCATGGGGACGCAGCTTTGTTTCCTGAAGACATAAGATGACCGGCGAGTAGGATCATAAGGTGATCAACAATTCATCTCGATTGGCTCGAATGCCGTGGATATTCCAGTGGATAATGAACATAGGGTGAACAGAAAATGGAGGAATGTGACCAAAGTTGCTGTCATCTCAACGACTGCTCAGAGCTTGCGACCGACAGCATGGAATGGCATTCAGCCGAAGGAAGAAGATCCCGATCCATAGGTTGTTCAGGAGCAGCACCTGCCACCAGCGATGGGCCGGTTGATCGGCCGCCAGTTGTGCACCTCGGCGACACAGAAGACGGCAGAGTGCAATTTCTGACAGGTGGTGCTGTAGATAGGACACGCCTTGGCGGAGAAGGAGATGAACTGGGTTTCTTTGTAGCCTTCTTGGAATTATGATGTTTAGAAGAAGGAATAACCGATGGTTGTGAAGTTGGGGTACATAAAAAATCTTCTCGCGTAAGCTCTTTTTTTGAAGTCTTGGTGTCTGACTTTTGGGCTCGAGATTTAGCAGAACCCGATGAAGGGTGGGCCATAGAGTGGGCCGGCGAAAGTGGTGAGGTTGAACGGGCGACCTTTGCGCTGGCCGATCTGACAACCATGGTACTAAAGGTGAAGTCGCAAGTCTGTGTGGCCGCCTCCTTTGTTGGCTGAGGAAAAGGAAGGACAGTGCTGTATTTTCCTGTCTGAGGCACGGTGGGCTCTCGACTGGCGAATAATTTTCGAGCAGCAAAGGTCAACACCTTTCCCTTCACTCTGATTTCCTGGATGAGCTTTTCGTCTTTAAAAACGGGGCAATCTCGAGAGGAAGCAGTGTGGTCACCCATACAGTTGATGCAGCGAGGGGATGGAGGTGGAGAAGCACCCTCATGGGCATCCTTGCCACACGTAACACATTTGCCCGGATTGGAACAGGACTGGCGGGTGTGATTGAACCGCTGACACCGATAGCAAAGCGTAGGGTTTGGGACGTAAGGGCGAATGGTAATTATCTCATAGCCTGCTTTGATTTTCGATGGCAGTTGAACGTTGTCAAATGTCAAGAAGACAGTGCAGGTTCGAATGAGGTTCATGTCAACCCTTTTCATAACTCTATGAACAGCCGTTACGCCGTGGTCAGACAGGTAGTGCTGAATTTCTTCGTCAGACAATCCTTTAAGGGAGCGTGTATAAACGACTCCACGTGATGAATTTAAAGTGCGGTGCGCTTCAACCCGGACAGGGAAGGTGTGGAGCATTGAAGTACGCAGCAATTTTTGTGCCTGGAGGGCACTGACTGTTTCTAACAACAGGGTGCCATTCCGTAATTTGGAACAAGACTTTACAGGACCTGCAATTGCGTCGACACCTTTCTGAATAATTTAAGGATTGACCGTGGAGAAGTCGTGACCTTCGTCAGACCGAGAAACAGCAAGGAACTGTGGCAACGATGGAAGAACTGACTGTGGCTGAGACTCAGTGAACTTACGCTTGTGAGCAGACATAGTGGAAGGTGAGGAAACCATTGCAGAAGATTCACCATGATTACCGGCATCTCCGATGGCGCGCTCCTCCCTTGTGGGGGTCTTCTCTGAGGGCACTCCCGCCTTAGGTGATTGTTCACACCTCAGGGCACACCTCCCAACAAACGGATGGAGGGACCAATCGGCACTTTCGGAAGGTATCAGCTCGGGTAATCACCCATCCCTGGGCCTGGCCGTTACCAGGGGGTACGTACATGTCCTACCTGTCTACCCGGGGTGGGGAATTACGCGTTAACCCATCACCGGCTACGCACAAAAATGCGTGGTTCGGCCTTCAGACAAGCACAGGGAGGAAGAAAGAGAAAGAGAAAGAAAAGAAGAGAAGTCTCAAATGCCGCAGCGGAGAAAAGGGTAAAGAGAAGAGGTAAGGAAAAGAGAAGGACAAAGGAAGGATGAAGACATAGAAGCAAGGAAGGCAGAGAATGCGGTACATTTACGAGTGTCCGTCTCCGGACGTAGGCACAAACCATCCTCCCAGACGGGGAGGAAGGGAAGGAAAGACCCAGAGGTGAGGGGGAGTGAGGGTGAAGATGGGGGATGGGGAAGGATGCGGAAAGGGAAGGTATGCAGCCCGGAAAGGAAGGAAGGCCATATTAGCTCGGGGTCCCGTGCTTGCTACACATGTATCCACAAAAGAGTTGTGGACCCCCTGGGGCGGCCCTAACTGATATTGAAGAATATGTCAATAGAGTGATGTTTACGTAGGAAGGACTATTGAATAGCTGCCCTTAACAGTGTCAGTTGGTCCATGGTTCACCAAAATCTATGGAAGCCACAGTGAGAGAGGCTAAGGGGAACCCTGTTCTCTACAAACCAGACCATATGACATTTAAACTTTCACTCTAGTGTCTTTCCTAGACAGCTCGTCAAGGCAATACTCTGATAACTACTGGGACAGGTGTGATCCATTCCTCGTTTCAAAAGAGGTATCAAAAGTGCCTTCTCCAGGGAATTGGGGAAGTTGCCACTCTGCCATATTAGAGTAAAATATTCGATGTGGATTTCCATTGATGCTGTTGGAAAATCTTGAAGCAAACTATACCAGATTTGGTTGTGACTGGGTGCAGTTGCCCAAGTCTCAGACATTACTGATTCCAGCAGCCACATGGAGATAGTGTAGTTTTAAGGCTCGTAACTTTTGGATCTCAAGACTAATTTTCCTGTCTCTACAGATGCACTGTACTGATAAAATAACAGATCCTGGCTAGCAGTGGCAGCAGTTTTTGCAAAATGTTCTCCCAGTATCTGAGCCATATATGCAGGTGGTGTTTGGAGACACTTCTGTTTCAGTACTGCCGCTATTGGTAAATGATTGTGTGTATGTGAAATCATATAGATGCCTTCCTATACTTTCATAGAACAAGTGGAATGATGTATAGAGTCCTGGATGCTTGCCATGACATTTCCTTGCCCTCCTTAATTATTAATCAAGCCTCAGTTACTGCAACTTGTCAGACTATGACGTTGTCTGCTATAGGGAAGTATTTAATTTGACAATGAGCTTGTAATATCTCTTTATATTCTACTAATTATCCCTGCACAATTTTATGAGTGAATTATGTTTCCTACTTGACCATCTATATACTCTCAGAATCGATGCACAAAGTAGTACAGTACTATTGCTATTCCGCGAGCGCATCATTACTCTTTGTAACATTCTCTCTGGTGTGTGTTGAGAGGACTTCTAGGATCTTCTCCATGCTGAATAGCCACATTGAATAATTGTAATTTTGCTATCGAGATTACTGGAAGAATGAGATCTGAAATATATTGCATGCTAATCAAGAGAATATATACTGAGCATTTACATCAAAGGTGTGTAAGGAATTTAATTATATATGCATTCTCTAATCAAAATTTGCACGGATGTGTCATTTTGCTGGTAATCAGAAGGGAACTTCCGATGAATTGGAAATCAACCTGCAGTTATTAGATCCAAGAGCTCCATTATTTAATTGGATAATTAAACTCTACCAAAGCAAACTTTCCACTTGCTCTGAGGTTTCCCGACTGACTACACAATGCAAGAAAACCAAGACATTTTATTTACACAGGATTGCAGATCGCTTTGAATCATCAAGGCTGCAGACATGGAGAGTCATCGTCTGATTCTGATTAAGCAAGTAAAGCTTAATTATAACTTTCCTGAGCGACTGTGATATGGCTGCTCATGAATGAGATAATGAATAAAATACTAATAACTAACTTTCCTCCTCACCAGCAACCAGTATAAACACAATAATAATCATATTGGCGCCAGTGTGAAAGGTATCTTTCATTGTTCTATAACACACATATTTTCTGTTTCATGGTATTCTACGAGAACGAGCTGGAACTAAGCTGCAGAGATATTCTGTGCCGACGGGGAAGTGTTGCCGGCAGCAAAGGTTGCCGGCAGCAAAGGTTGCCGGCAGCAAAGGTTGCCGGCAGCAAAGGTTGCCGGCAGCAAAGGTTGCCGGCAGCAAAGGTTGCCGGCAGCAAAGGTTGCCGGCAGCAAAGGTTGCCGGCAGCAAAGGTTGCCGGCAGCAAAGGTTGCCGGCAGCAAAGGTTGCCGGCAGCAAAGGTTGCCGGCAGCAAAGGTTGCCGGCAGCAAAGGTTGCCGGCAGCAAAGGTTGCCGGCAGCAAAGGTTGCCGGCAGCAAAGGTTGCCGGCAGCAAAGGTTGCCGACAGGAAAGGTTGCCGACAGGAAAGGTTGCCGACAGGAAAGGTTGCCGACAGGAAAGGTTGCCGACAGGAAAGGTTGCCGACAGGAAAGGTTGCCGACAGGAAAGGTTGCCGACAGGAAAGGTTGCCGACAGGAAAGGTTGCCGACAGGAAAGGTTGCCGACAGGAAAGGTTGCCGACAGGAAAGGTTGCCGACAGGAAAGGTTGCCGACAGGAAAGGTTGCCGACAGGAAAGGTTCACTTCTTTGACTCGAATGAAACTGGTAACTATGTAATGTCTCTTTTTTTAAATTTTGATGTCAAATGTAAGTGCCAGGATCAACAGTGATCCTTTTGCCATTTTACTGAGGCTCAATTAAATTCACAATGTGTCTCAATTTATTTAAAAATCAATCTGCTCCAAGTTAAGTTGCCAAAGGGAAAGTTTTGTCTGTATGCATAAAACTATATACAGAAGTAGTAGTCAGAATATGAAAGCAGATGCAGCAGACAAAGATCATTACTCTAATAGAATAAGAGAGAATTAATGTTTAATGATCAGCTAATAATTCTTGGTCATAAAATTACAAATCTGCTAGGAAAATAACTTTAATTGGTCAGTGGAATGCATGTCACATTTAAATTATGTCACATATCAAGGTAGAACTTGGTCATTTCAGCTGTCTGTGGGGAAAAACACACACACACACACACACACACACACACACACACACACACACAAATGGTTCATAGAAAATACACGTTAGCATGGATATCCTAATATATCACAGTATCACTTATTAGGACTTGCTATCTGGTAACTGGCTTCATCCATATATTTCTGTTAAGAGGTTTGTCAACTTTGTGAAGTGATCTGGTGATCTAATTGTAATTATACTCAGTGGGCAGCTTATCTCACATGTGTGAGAGACAAGTCAAGTGAAAACTGTGTCCGCATCGTCTGTTATTTTACCCCGTTCCACATATAAAATGCAGCCTATTATGTGAAATAAATGGGACTGTCTAAATTTCTTTATTCCCAAGAAATATAAACCTGGTACTCAAATACCCAGGTCAAGTTGAAACCTCATTCTGAATTACAAGCTGCTTGAAGGCAGTAACAATGGAAAGTGCTATAAACAGCATCTGGAAAACAGAAATCTTCCCATGTAACAGGCAAATAATTGGAGACAATGATACCTGGAACACACCAGGAGTTTAACATACAACACACTAACAATAGAGTAAATATGAATCTAAATGTTTATGAAGTTAGCTTCTCATTAGAATATGGAATAAACTCATTGACTGTGATATGGCTTTCAAAATGATGGAGCACAGCAACCAGTTGTCCTTTCCTTTACTAAAGCAAATCTAGATTTTAGCTAGTGCCTAGCCATTATCAATGCTAAAAGATGCAATTAGTATATAGTCAGGCAATAATATAAGAATTTGCAACTTTTGGCATAACCTACATCACTAATGTACTATATTACATACCATTACTTCATAGTTTCAGTACACATCCTAGTACATCATTCCCCCTTGCTCAAGCTTCTGTCACAGTTCCTGAAAAGACTACTGTATAATGAGGGTAGGATTTGTTGAGAACGTGTCAGTTGGCTGTATGCCAGAAAGGCAAGTGTCATCAACTACCCATCTTGCTGACATTTGTCACCATCTATGAACCCTCCAGAAATAAAGGGAACCACATACCTCATTGTGATGATTAAATAAAGAAATGGTACAAAAGATAAAATATTTAAACCAAACTGTTTCAAATAGTTTCAGCATACAGCATGTGCCTCCTAGTATTTTGTAAACTTTTTTAAATATTTTACCAAACTGATGTTACCTATGTGTTTTAAGGAATAACAAAACAATTTGCTCACAAGGAGTGAATCTGGCATTTTGTACAGCTTGTATGGTTACAATTAAATGTGGCAGTAACTTAGACAGAAATGACAATAACTTTACTTTTATTTTATTTTGTATTCTTACTAAGCAAATTTAAAGTTTTTTTAATAGAAATGATCAATGCCTTTCTGTGAATGTTATTTATTGTGTAGCTCATATACAGGAGGCCATACAGCAAACCAAGGTGTTTTCTGCAAAGCCGACCTCCTTAAAACAGTAGTCTTGTACTAACTGTAACAGAAGCCCAAATGGGGACTGAAATAGTGGGACGTGTATTGGATATATGAAATAGTGGTATGTAATCTAATGTAAAGGCAGTATAGGTTATGCAACAAGTTGTAACTTTTTATACTATCACCTGACTATGTACCTCTTGTAGTTTTGCACTGATAATGGTAGGCACTAGCTGAAACCTAGATTTATTTTAATAAAGTCTGAAAGGAAAGGACAATTGATTTCTTTGCTGAATCATTCTCAAAGTCTAAATGTTATCCAGTCAGTTCCCAAAATCACAAAGCCACATCAACAGCCACCAGCTCTAGTAAAATCAGCACATTCAGATTCTGTAAGCAGCCAACATCAGCAGCATGCAGAAATCATTTGAAAAAATGCCAAGAGAATAAATATGTAACAGAATCAAGAAGAGAAGCAAACATTTTCTTCTTGAAAAAGAAAAGGACAACAACAAAGGATATATAATCTTCCAGTTATTTGAAGTCTGTTACAACTTAAATAGATAACAAATTTCTTCAGGGTGGGCCACAAAGCCTCAACAAATTTGAACTAGGTCAGTGCTCCAGATGTACATTTCAAAAAGAAGACAAGGAATGCATATTCCGCATTGGATGTTGCTCTGGAGACAAACAGAGAAACAGGCACAAGTGTATGCATTACTACCCTTAGAGTCTCAAAGAATGGAAACTTCAAAAACAACTTTTGTATGCCTTGTCTGCACCTTTTTTGCACAATAAATGTACAAAAAGTTAGAAAGGCAATAAGGACGAGAATTCATTGTTCTGGGGTATACCTGTTTTTCTATTGGTCAATATTTTTTTCCAGAGTGTCTCATATTATGAGACAACTTCTGTTTTGATCCAAACTGGCTTGTGTGGGCTTTTTTAATATTCAAATATATTAATTATCAAGCAGCATGAATTCAACAACAAAAAATGCACAATATTGTTTGTTAATTGTACAGCATTCATAGTATTTTGCACTTAGAGGTATCTCATGTTAAGGCAGCAAAATTGGAGGACATCATGCAAGTAGTTACTCGGACAGTTGGTTATTTAAGATCCCACAGTTTAATGCATTGACAATTGTCCCATTTAAACTAGAAATTTGTGGAAGATTATGGAGATTTTCGATACAATAGAGAAGTTTGCAGCTTAGTTGCAGCAATGTACTGGAAAGAATTTCTAAATTAACTATGGCAATAAATCAGTTTTTAAAGGACAAAAGAAAGCCTGACCCCAAATGGAAGATCCAGAGCGAGTTGTAGAAACGGCATTTTTAGTGAATATTACAGAATGTACTATTGCTTTGAACACCAGCTTGCAATGTGGAAATCAAGTACTTTCTGAAATGACTGAAAAAGTTTGAGTTTTCATGAGAAAGGTTGCTCTGTGGGAAAGGAATTGTCCATCAGAGAATTCAGCATATTTCCATACATAGTCTTCTGTCCATGAAAGCAATTACATGGGGTATATTTCTCTAATTATTACAATAAAAGAGCAATTCCTCAAGCAATTTGGAGATATGTTAAATTTATCCCAATCTTTCGACTTCTTTTCAAGACCATTCGCTACTTTTGCAGATAAGAGTCCTGACAATTTTCAAATGGAATTAATAGCTGTACCATGTAATTCTTGTCTGAGACACAAGCTTTTTGAGAATAAAATTCAGTAGAATTTATCAAACTTTCCATAATGAGAGTTTTCTCATCTTCAAAGTGAAGCTGCAAAATTATAGGTGCATAATGTCGATGCTTGGTCCAACGTATGTTTGCGAGAGATGTTTCCATCATTGGTGTGTGCCGTTACCAATGGTTTGTTCTGTCTGAATGTAGAAATTTTATGCTGGACATTAAACACATTGTAAATTAGACTTGTAATAATTAAATGCATTTTAAGTAACCTTTGAATCTACTCTGTTCAACCATCCTATTAAATCTTGCCTTCTTATTTAATAACACATGCTAGGAAATAAGAAACAAATTTAATGCATTACAGAGGATGAAATCACAGAAATGGTAAGGGAAGTATGTGGTGAGAAGGTGTGGGGAAGGGACGGGTGAGGAAGGTAGAGAATCTGTCATTTTGCCTGCACCTGCATGCACGTCAGCCACAGACACCTGCCCACATGCATGTATTCACACTTTTACGTTCTTAAAACCTGTAAGTATTCATTTGTTGATACAGGGGAAGCGTATGTAGCCCAAGACAGTACGTAACCACAGCATTTAAATCTGTAAGTAACCAATCATGCTATATAGACAAAAATTTAGTTTAAATTTGTGCTTTCTGTCATAAAAACATTTGCATCTTAGTTGCAGTGTAACACCAATCAAGTTACTCATATGCGAGAATTTTGTTCACAACAAAATGTTATGGGCAGTTTTGTCAAAACTTGTTGGAGATTATGACATATAGTAAAAAAGAATGTAAAGTTATCTGTTTAAAGTTGTAGGAAATTTGATATATTAGTAAGGTATATTACTATTTGGAACACTTCTCTTACATTTTAATAGCTATAGCTAAAAATTCAGCACAATTCCCCCCCCCCCCCCCCCCCCCCACCACCCCCCCGACATTGTTAACAATTTGAACTGCACAATATTGTTGTAACGAAATATTATCTTTTTTCAATTTTTTTTTTTATTTTTTATTTTTTGTATTATGGAAAATGTTTCTATTGATGCAAGAAGACTTTAAATATGATAAAAGTAAATCAGAGAAGTACTGTGAAGGGGGTTACTTTGTGTCTGTAGTTATTAATTTGTGTAGTGCAACTTTGATCTTTATTTCAAATATCACACCTTATTCCTAAGGTCAGAGAAGCTACAACTTCTTTCCAGCATCCCATACCATCCAAAGACTGTTGCTTTATTTTTCTGTGCAACATTGTTTTGGATATCATAATTGCTGAGACATGTGTTCATGCTATTGGTAAAAAACTGAGGAAACGTGAACAGTCTCCTTGTGGTGTAGTATGTGCACTAAACATGAGGACATAAGCATAATATTAAAACTCCACTGGGCTACTTTGCAGCACACTGATACTTTCATGAAGTAAATGTTTGAAAATTGTCATTGTTCCTGTTTTCTGCAGTGTCAATAAAGGGAAGAAAAATCGCTAAGACAAACACACTTAAGCTAGATGGGATACTCTAAATAAAGAAGTACAGTTGATTTTCGCAAATGAGCTGCCTCCGAGGGAATTATCTGCAAAATTCATGGGAAAACTTTGCAGCTGAAGATGAAAGTGGCACGGTGCTTGACTGGAAGATCCATAGTGATTCCTAGTCAACTACCTGTATTCACAGAGGAGGTACAAAATCCGTTTGTAGCCGTGGAGCTGCAAAGTTGTCGTTTGGTTTTCCAATGAGATCTTTGGATCTGTGCTGTGCATTTAATGCATACCTTGACAAATCGAGAACAGTGCCTGTGTTCAAATATGAAATTTTTCCTGTAAAGGTGTGGTCTATGTCTTTTATGAGATGTCACAAGGCCTTTTGGTCTCAACAGACCTTGAAAAAATATTATCTATGCAAGGGTTTGACAAACTAAGAATTTTTTTTTCCTAATTTGGAAAACGAGCTATGAGGTATCCCACCAGAGAACATACAGAATTTTAACACAACAAATTTGATTGATGGTCCTGGCACCATAAGGGCAATCACTTATAGCACAACAAAGTATCCTGAACAAACAGAAAATACATCAAAATCATGTACTTCTATTGAGGTATGTGGAAATGCTGTTGGTGAATTGGCTGCTGCTTATGTTACTTATAAAGCCAATCAGTTATGGTCCACATGGGTAGAAGGTGGACCAGAAAATTTAAGATATTACCAAATGATAAGGGTGGCCTTTGAAGACAGCTTTCATCACTTAACCTTCGAATTTTAAAGAAGCAAGAAGGCCTAAAAGCTATATTTGGTGATTCTCTAAGTTCCATATAAAACTATGTCTTAAGTCTCTGTGATGAAAACAACCAATTTGATCACACTCCTGCCAAATTTAACACCTCAATTGTAAGTGCTCAATGTATCAGTTTTTCAGATTCTAGAATCACATTGCAGATAAGATTGATAAAACAGAGAAGATGCTTCACAGTGCCTAGGGATGAATTCCCATGTCTTTTCAGAAAGCTGATGACTAACTTGGATCCAGTAATAAAGAAAAATTTGAGGCCATGATTCTGAGAGAACAGAATGTTTTCCTAGCACAGGAGCAAGGTTTTTGAGTGTCTTCCACAAGCAGTCCTTGAAAATACTTGTGCGTAATGACTGATCATGTGGGTGAGATGATATTGTGAGAATTAAATAATAGGAGGGAGGATGTAACAAAATGTTGTATGCCCAACTGTTGCAGAATATTAAATGTCCCCCTGGGATAAAGCATCAGACATGTGAACATTCAGGATGTCAACAATGCCAAGCATACAAGGGAAAAATAATCTGGAGAGAAAGGGAAACAGAATGAAATGCAATCCTCCTTTGAAGTTTCAAAACCTTCCAGTGAAATTTCTGTACTTACAGAGGCAACAGGGAATGAGAAAAATAATACTAGTGACATATTTTCTCTTCATGATTCTGATGAGAGCGTGGAACAGATTTGAACATGCCAGACACAAAATGTTTTCCTTCACAGGTGCTCTCAGACAACAGTAACACTCTGGAAACAAATGACAAAATGTTTTCCAAGAGGGCCTGTTTTTGGTGGTTGTCTTCAAGACCACCCTCTTCCCTGGCAAAAGTGCGGGAGTAATAAGTGAAGGATAGATGCTGAATGACTTGGAATAATCAAAAATGTATTGGAGATGGCCAATTCATCCAGATGAAATTCTATAAAAAAAAGACAAATTTTGTATACTGTCAGTCAACTGAAGCGAACAGAAAGCCATGGCTATGATGAACAAATGACAAGTGGTATCACTGCTGAGGTGAAAAACTAGTGTTATTACTGTATAAAAAAATCATACAATACATAATATAAATTACATGTACACAACTATATATCAAACATTCACATTTTCAACTAATGTTTCGCTGGTCAACTGTGAGATTTTTTCTTTTTTTCCTGGCCTTTAACACTGGAAGAAGAGATGTCGCTATATTGCCCCATCTGGCAGGTCATTACTGTGATGAAAATTTCTCTATGGTAGTTAAAGATGTCAATCCAAGCAAAAAGAAACTATACAGATAGGCTGTATGTAAATTATGCAGATGTATTTTATTCATCTCATGACTTACATTTGCAATCCTTTTGGTTTGTGTACAGGAAACATGTCAATAGTTTATAAAACTGTTACAATGATTTTTACATTAAAAAGAATAGCACCATAAGGATATTTTTTGGGACGTGTAACACATCGTATCCAGCTCAAATTTCCAGTTTGTCCCACATGAATTCATCCAGTGACTAATAACACCTCAGTGTCAGTACCTCATACAGCTTTCTTTTAAGTGAATCTAAATTCATCTGCATCAACTTGTTCCCTTTTAATTTATTACAAATTTTCATTCCCATATATTAAGATCCCTGGGCAAACAATCAGAGGCAGTGGGTGGGAAGAATAAAATTTTTGTTGTTTCTAGTATCATGTGAATGGAAAAAATGCATTCCAAAGAGCTCAGCCACATTTGTGGCTGAATGCACAAGAAATATTATTTGTGACAAGATTACTGCTGTAGCTTCAGTGACAGAAGACACCTTACAATCAGTTTGGGATTAATTCAGCTGTCGGCTAGATGTTGTCCGGGCAGCCAATGGAGGACATATTGAACATTTATGATGTAATTTTTTAAACTTCTGTCTTTTCTGAGTAATTTAGTATGCAATTTGTTGGTGTTAAGCACTTCTTCCTAATAAATAATTCTATTTAAAATTGGGTCATTCTTTTTAGGACACCCCATAGTAGAAATAATAATAATAATAATAATAATAATAATAATAATAAACTTCAGTCATTAAACAGAAACTAGTGACACATACAACACAGAACAAAATTATAAATGAAGAACAAAAAGGCTGTTGCAAAGGAGCACGAGGATGTAAAGAGCAACTGATAATAGATGCAGAGGCGACATATCAAGCTAAAACTAAACAAAGGTAGCTACACTACGCATACATTGATTACCAAAAAGCTTTTGATAGTGTACCCCACTCATGGTTACTACAAATATTGGAAATATATAAAGTAGATCCTAAATTGATACAGTTCCTAAACATGGTAATGAAAAACTGGAAAACCACACTTAATATCCAAACAAATTCAAATAATATCACATCACAGCCAATACAGATTAAGCGTGGAATATACCAAGGAGATTCATTAAGTCCTTTCTGGTTCTGCCTTGCTCTGAACCCACTATCCAACATGCTAAATAATACAAATTATGGTTACAATATTAATGGAACATACCCACACAAAATCACACATTTGCTATACATGGATGATCTAAAACTACTGGCAGCAACAAATCAACAACTCAACCAATTACTAAAGATAACAGAAGTATTTAGCAATGATATAAATATGGCTTTTGGAACAGACAAATGTAAGAAAAATAGTATAGTCAAGGGAAAACACACTAAACAAGAAGATTACATATTGGATAACCACAGCGACTGCATAGAAGCGATGGAAAAAACAGATGCCTATAAATATCTAGAATACAGACAAAATTAGGAATAGATGATAGAAATATTAAGGAAGAGCTAAAAGAAAAATATAGACAAAGACTAACAAAAATACTGAAAACAGAATTGACAGCAAGAAACAAGACAAAAGCTATAAATACCTATGCTATACCAATATTGACCTACTCATTTGGAGTAGTGAAATGGAGTAACACAGACCTAGAAGCACTCAATACACTTACACGATCACAATGCCACAAATATAGAATACATCACATACATTCAGCAACAGAAAGATTCACATTAAGCAGAAAGGAAGGAGGAAGGGGATTTATCGACATAAAAAACCTACATTAAGGATAGGTAGACAATTTAAGAAAATTCTTTCTAGAACGAGCAGAAACTAGCAAAATACACAAAGCAATCACCCACATAAATACATCGGCTACACCACTACAATTTCATAACCACCTCTACAACCCTTATATCACATAACATCAACAGATACAAAGAAAGTAAATTGGAAAAAGAAAACACTACATGGCAAGCACCCGTATCATCTAACACAGCCACACATCGATCAAGACGCATCCAACACATGGCTAAGAAGAGGCAATATATACAGTGAGACAGAAGGATTCATGATTGCAATACAGGATCAAACAATAAACACCAGATATTACAGCAAGCATATTATTAAAGATCCCAATACCACAACAGATAAATGCAGACTTTGCAAACAACAAATAGAAACAGTAGATCACATCACAAGCGGATGTACAATACTAGCAAATACAGAATACCCCAGAAGACATGACAACGTCGCAAAAATAATACATCAACAGCTTGCCTTACAAAATAAACTTTTAAAACAACACGTTCCTACATACAAGTATACACCACAAAATGTACTGGAGAATGATGAATACAAATTATACTGGAACAGAACCACTATAACAGATAAAACAACGCCACATAACAAACCTGACATCATACTCACCAATAAAAAGAAGAAATTAACACAACTAATTGAAATATCCATACCCAATACAGCAAATATACAGAAGAAAACAGGAGAAAAAGTTGAAAAATACATCCAACTGGCTGAGGAAGTCAAGGACAGGTGGCATCAGGATAAAGTTGACATTATACCAATTATACTTTCAACTACAGGAGTCATACCATGCAATATCCAGCAGTACATCAATGCAATACAGCTACATCCAAACTTATATATACAACTTCAGAAATCCGTAATTATTGATACATGTTCAATTACCCGAAAGTTCCTAAACGCAATGTAACATATACCGTACAGTTAAAAGGAAGTGACGCTTGATCAAGGTCCGCGTCACTTTCATTCCGAACCAGACCTAAGGTCTGAGAAAGGAAAGATAATAATAATAATAATAATAATAATAATAATAATAATAATAATAATAATAATTATTATTATTATTATTATTAATATTATTATTATTATTATAGTAGTAGTAGTATTAATATCAACAACATCAACAACAACAATAATAAACAGAAACAGGAAGAATATGGAAAATTATAAAAACAATCAGCAGAATGGTAATGTGGGACCCGCAATAACAATCTTAAGATAACCAAAACCACATCAATCACAGGAAAAGAAGCAGCTTAATAACAGATTTCATCTTGCATATGCAAACAAGAATTGTGCTCCACAGTGGCAATACAAGCCATTTAACTACCCTGCAGACCCTAGTTAGGTGAATAATAGTAATGTTGATAATGATAATCTGAGCAGAAATGGTACTGCAGACATTAACCAACCGTATGTACCATATTCCGAAAACTTCATTTGACTCTGCTGACAACAAACTATAACCAGGAAAATAAGCAGTTTTTCCACGAGATAATGTAATCAGATAGATAGATAATCTATTCGCCAAGCAGCAGCATGAGAACACACATATAAAGAAAGCTTGTACTCGTGCAAAGTTTTGGTTCCAAGGGCTCCTCCTAGCAGATGGGTTAAAGGGGAAAGGAGAAGGGAAAGGAACTGGAGAGGTTTAGGAAAAGGAGTAGAGTTAAAAAAACTCAGTAAGAAGCCAGGGTCAGGGGAGAATTAGTGGATGGGATGAGAGGCAAATACTGATTGTTAGGGACTGCACTGGACAAGATCTGAAAACCTGAGAGCTGTTGAGTTCTGAGAAACTGGTGAATCCAAATAGCATGTGTAGTGAAGCAGCCACCATGATCATGAATGTCATGTCGCAGAGCATACTCTGTGGCAGGATATTGTGTGTTGCGAGTATACACCCTCTGTCTATACCCATTGATCTTAACTGCCACTTGATGATATTCTTGACAATGTAGGAAACCAAACAGTGTTTACACAGCAACCAATATATGACATTGTTTCATAGGTGTTTCCCTTTGGTATTATATGTTTTGCCAGTTACAGGGCTAGTGTGGGTAGTGGTAGGAGGATGCATAGTGAAAGTCTTGCAGCGTGGATGGCCACAGAGGTAGGAGCCATACGGCAAGGAGATGAGTCCAGAATGACCATGGCATCCCACAAGGATATTTCAGAGCTTGGGAGGGCAACCAGAAACTATTCTAGATGCAGTGGGAAAAATCTCAGATAGAATGGATCTCATTTCGGGGTGTGATTTTAGGAAGTCATGGTCTTGTCAGAGTAGCTGATAAATATATTCAAGGCCAGGATAATACTATGTGACAAGTTATGTGACCTTCAGCTATTTTTCGGAAGGATCAATAGTACCAGAATTGGATGTGATGGCCTTGGAAATCTTCATTTGAACCAGGCTGGTGGAATACTTGTGTCCAGTCAAGGCTGAGATGTGAGCATGATGGAGTACTGCTGTAAAGAGTCTGCATCTGAACAAATATATTTGTCTTTAATTCCAAGGCTGTATGGAAAGGAACATTTGACATGGGAAGGATAGCAACTGTCAAAGTGTAATGTCTGTCATTTGTTAGTACATTAATGTGGATAGAAGTGTGTAGCTGGACTTTGTTGAGCATGAAATGAATATCAAGTAAAGTAGCATGGTACTGAGAATAGGACCATTTGAAATTTAATTGGGAGACAGAATTTAGAGATTCTAGGAAGTTTAGCAGTTCAGTCTCACCACAATTCCAGTAGCAAACATGTCATCAATGTATGTAAACTAAACCAGGGTCTGAAGACTTATGGATTCAAGGAAATCCCCCTCCAAACAATACATGAAGGGGTTGGCGTAGAAAGGAGACATTCTTTTTTTGCATCATATACCACTTTTCTTGTGAGAAATTCTCATCCACTCATTACCTCTTGTTAACAATTATCTGTTCTTGCAAGTTTTGTACGAATTTTTCCAATTTTTAGAAATTTTTTCCTTGTTCTTCCATTTTTCAATCTTTTTCCACCCTCTGCTTCTCTTTCCTTGCCAATCTCATTATTTATAACACTCCCTATATCCTACCTTGCCATGGTGAATCCCCTCATACACTCCTGGAAATGGAAAAAAGAACACATTGACACTGGTGTGTCAGACCCACCATACTTGCTCCAGACACTGGGAGAGGGCTGTACAAGCAATGATCACACGCACGGCACAGTGGACACACCAGGAACCGTGGCGTTGGCCGTCGAATGGCGCTAGCTGCGCAGCGTTTGTGCACTGCCACCGTCAGTGTCACCGAGTTTGCCGTGGCATACGGAGCTCCATCGCAGTCTTTAACACTGGTAGCATGCCGCGACAGCGTGGACGTGAACCGTATGTGCAGTTGACGGACTTTGAGCGAGGGCATATAGTGGGCATGCGGGAGGCCGGGTGGACGTACCGCCGTATTGCTCAACACATGGGGCGTGAGGTCTCCACAGTACATCGATGTTGTCGCCAGTGGTCGGCGGAAGGTGCACGTGCCTGTCGACCTGGGACCGGGCCGCAGCGACGCACGGATGCACGCCAAGACCGTAGGATCCTACGCAGTGCCGTAGGGGACCGCACCACCACTTCCCAGCAAATTAGGGACACTGTTGCTCCTGGGGTATCGGCGAGGACCATTCGCAACCGTCTCCATGAAGCTGGGCTACGGTGCTGCACACCGTTAGGCCGTCTTCCGCTCATGCCCCAACATTGTGCAGCCCGCCTCCAGTGGTGTCGCGACAGGCGTGAAAGGAGGGACGAATGGAGATGTGTCGTCTTTAGCGATGAGAGTTGCTTCTGCCTTGGTGCCAATGATGGTCGTATGCATGTTTGGCGCCGTGCAGGTGAGCGCCACAATCAGGGCTGCATACGACCGAGGCACACAGGGCCAACACCCGGCATCATGGTGTGGGGAGCAATTTCCTACACTGGCCGTACACCACTGGTGATCGTCGAGGGGACACTGAATAGTGCATGGTACATCCAAACCGTCATCGAACCCATCGTTCTACCATTCCTAGACTGGCAAGGGAACTTGCTGTTCCAACAGGACAATGCACGTCCGCATGTATCCCGTGCCACCCAACGTGCTCTAGAAGGTGTAAGTCAACTACCCTGGCCAGCAAGATCTCCGGATCTGTCCCCCATTGAGGATGTTTTGGACTGGATGAAGCGTCGTCTCACGCGGTCTGCACGTCCAGCACGAACGCTGGTCCAACTGAGGCACCAGGTGGAAATGGCATGGCAAGCCATTCCACAGGACTACATCCAGTATCTCTACGATCGTCTCCATGGGAGAATAGCAGCCTGCATTGCTGCGAAAGGTGGATATACACTGTACTAGTGCAGACATTGTGCATGCTCTGTTGCCTGTGTATGTGCCTGTGGTTCTGTCAGTGTGATCATGTGATGTATCTGACCCCAGGAATGTGTCAATGAAGTTTCCCCTTCCTGGGACAATGAATTCATGGTGTTCTTATTTCAATTTCCAGGAGTGTATATTACATCGCTTCTTTTCAAAATGCCCTATCGTAACTAAGGTCGTAAGGCCTAACATTGAAAGTCCCTGATTCTGGATGTAATCATTCTCTACACCAGCCTCTTCAAATAAAGCAACCTCTTGCACTTACCTGGCTTATCTGTGAACTGTGTGCGTCATCTGCCAATTTCCACTCCACCAGATTTCTTTCCTTCTACAAAATCCTGCAGTTATCTGCCATTCATGTTTCCTTCCATGGTGTTATCTGCCAAGCCAACTTCAAACTGCAATAACATGCCAGTGTTCAACTCCAATTGCTATCCCTCCTCCTCCTAAACCACATCAGTTGTGTTCCCCCTCCTGTCCCTCTGCAGCTCGATAAACTGTGACACCATCAACCACTACTCCTCTCTTACAAACTGAGCTTGGCTAACCTCCTTAACATCTCACACATTTCATCATTGCCTCTTAGGCCTACAATAACCCAATTGTGACAACCAGTCGCAACAGTACAGTATTCTGAGTCTCTCATCTAAAGCACCCTCCCCTCCTGAATTACATTTATTAGGAAAGTGCCTAACTTTCAGCCCTAAACCTGCATTTAATCATGTTGCTATGGTGAAGAACCTGCTTTCCCTCACACGTAATGTCAATTGGAAATATCACTTTGAAACCCAGTCCTAAAACATTTCCAATAGCAAATCTATCATTGAACACTGCCTTGAACAGTTGAGACAACAGTCCCAAATCGATCCACAACCACTAACTCAAAATCATTCCTCATCAGCCTTACAAGAATTCCTCACACCCAGCATTGCTCCACAACACTTCCTGAGGTCCGTACAACATGACCTTAACCTGTTCTCTGCAGAACTCCATGTTGGGTGTCCTCTAAAAGCTGATAACTCCATCATTATCCTCACAACAAAGGATCTACCACTATGGTACTTGACTGACAGGAGTATGTTACTGAAGGTCTATGCCACATGTCTGGCAACTCTACATACAGTATCTGCCATCTAAGAACCTGTCCCTGTGATTCAAAAATAACCTGCAGTTCCTTGTTAAAATCTCAGGCTCCTCACAGGGACCAATATGTCAATCCATATATTTTCTTAGCCCAACCAAACCATGCACACCCACATTTTACCTCCTTCCTTAGATCCACAAAGCCAATCATCCTGGCTATCCTATACCTTCTGGCTTCAAAGCACCCACTGAACATATTTCTGAATTAGTCAATCAGTAGCTGCAACCCATAGTACAAAGGCTTACATCCTACATTAACGACATCAACAAATCCTAGATCATCTGACATCTGTGCCCATTCCACCCCACACACACACCTTACTTGTCACCACTAATGCCATCTTTCTCTATACAAACATCCCCATGTGCATGGTCGGTCTGCTCCTGAACATTTCCTTCGTCAGAGTCCACCCGATTCCAAACCTATGACATGCTTCCTTCTCACCTTAATCAACTTTACACTTACCAGCAACTACTTCATGTCCGAGGAGAAAACATACAATCAGATTAAGGGTATGGCCATAGGAACCAGGATGTCTCCTACTTATGCTAACCTTTCATGGATAGATTGGATGGTGCCTTCCTGCAATCAGTAAGCCTCCAACCCCTGGTTTTGTTTATATACATTTATGACATATTTGCCATATGGGCTCATAGTGAGGCTGACCTGTTAAAATTCCTGGAACCTCGAAGTACCGTCTCCCAATTAAATTTCACATGTTCCTATTCCAAATCCTGTACCACTCTCCTTGATGTTGATCTGATCATCACCAATGACCAGATACAGACGTCTATCCACACTGAACTACTAACAACAGTACTTTCGTTTTGTCAGTTGCCATCCATTCCATGTCAAATGTTTCCTTCCATACAGCCTTGGCATTCAAGGCAAATATATTTATCAGATGCAGACACTTTGTACACCACCACCACCACCACCACCACCACCACCACCACCACCACCACCACCACCACCTCAGCCTTCACTGGATTTAATTACCCCACAAGTCTAGTTAAAAAGCAGATTTCCCAGGCCATCACATCCAATCCTGGTGCTGCTGATCCCTCAAAAAACAGCTTTGTAGCACACCACTTGTCACTCAGTATTATCCTCATCTTGGATTTATTAATCAGCCACTTTGACAAGGCCATGACTTCCTAAAATCATGCCCTGAAATGAGATCCATTCTGTCAGATTTTGCCTCCTGCACCTAGAACAGCTTCTTGTCACCCTCCAAGTCTCTGTAATATCCTTGTCAGACACTATGCTCATTCTGCATCCATTTCTCTACCCTATAGCTCCTATGACTGGGACTGTCCTTGCTTCAAGACTTGCCCTATGCACCCTCCAGCCACCAACTATACTAGCCTTGTAACTGGCAAAACATTTACTATCAAATGGATAGCTACCTGTGAAACAAATCATCATATACCAGTTGTTGTGTACATACTGGCCTTTTACAACGGCATGACCAGTATCAATTTGTCAGTTATGATGAAAGGGCATAGGCAGAGGTTGTATATCAGCCCCACACAATACTGTGATGCATAGCATGCTCTACAACATATGTTGTGATGTCAGTACACGTTTCACCACATTTGCCATTTGGATTCTTCCCCCAGACACCAGTTTGTCAGCAGACTGCGGTGGGAACTAACATTATGTCCTCAATTCTTGCCACCCACCTGACTTTACTCTACTACAGCATCCCCTCTGTTATATACAATGCACTCAGCTTTTTACTCTTATTAACTCATGCATGAGGTTTCAGCAGTAAGCTCTTTCTTGCATAAGACACTATCTTCCACCTCAAAGCTCTCAGGTTTTCAAATCTCATCTGGTTCAGTCCCAAACAACCAGTCTTTCCTTCTCATCCTGTCTGGTATGTCTCCCCTAACCCAGGGCTCTAAGTGACTTTTCTGAACTCTACCCCTTTTCCTAAACTTCTCCAGTTACTTTCCCTTCATCGCTCTCCCTTCTCTTTCAACCCTTCTACCAGAAGGACCCACTATCTCCAAACATTTGCATAAGTAAAACCTTTTTTTCTATGTGAGTTCTCCTGTCACTGCTTGGTGACTAGATCTTTATCTACTCAATGGCAACATATACTATCAGACTATCGAAAACTCTGTTGCAGGCTGCTATACAAGCTGTGGTGAGAGACATACCTGCTAAGGTGACAAGAGGCATGGGTGATGCAGCAAGTGTTATTTCCTAAGGCATCTTTGGAAAATTTTGTCTGATGATTAACCAGCCCAATTTGTTGCAGTATCATAGTAGCTATAGGCACAGCACAAAATTTCAGATAATTAAATGGGAGATCTGTGTTCTGCTGGTGCTAAGAAATGTAGAAATGATAGGCATGTCGCTCAGAGTAAATGCATTATTCATGGACTGTCTAATAGATATTCATTTCTTGTGTGAAAAGAAGGTTATAGTAGATGCCTATATGGGGAAATGATATATTATGTTAATAAATGTAAAGCACAATCTCATCTCATCGAGGCTATGGAAAAAATTTCCAGGTGATCAAATCAGAGTTCACTGACACAGAAAATAAAAAATCATGACACCAGCATTCCAAAATACTGACTCAACTGAAAACTGAACTGCATATTAAATTGAAGTTTAGAGAATCTCAGTATTTAACGAAAATTCAGAGAAAATGTTTAGTTAATATTTCAGGGAAATGAGCTCAGGTATCTGATGAAAAAGTAGTGTCATCAGTACCATATGAACCATTCTATCTACCTTTCTGCCCATTCCTTGTTTGAAATGGACAGCTGTAGCAAAAGACGTACAGATAACACAGCTCTACAAAATAAATTTTTTTTTTCATTGCCAGGGAAGTTTGAACGAAAATGGGATATTGTTATGATACTCATTCCAAGTATATTTGTACGTTTTCCAAATTGGCTCTGGTTTTTGAGATATAGGTTATTTGTGGAAATGAGAGTTTCATGTGGATAATATCGACTGCAGGGTCCATATATGGTGTAATGTATTTGCTACCTGTTTTTTAATTAGTGATATTGTACTACCTTTATTAAACAATTGTGCTCAGGGAGTGCATCTGTGTGGTTGAGGATTACATCATGCAAACATCACACTGTCAGCATGTGTTCAGTCCCGTTGTGCGGTGCGTGTGTTGAAGATATTGAGGGTTGTGCAGATTTGAATTCGGCGGTACTCGACATTCATTTGTTGATCGAGGTAATCCCCGCAACAGCCGATAGGTAGTGTTCAGTGTAAACAAGAAAAATGGTGATGGTCGAAAGTCACACACATGTGCAGTGCAGCTTCAAGGAGATAGAACCTTTTCATCGTGACGTAGCAAATAAGAGGTGAGTATTCATTTCATACAAAACAATTAATGATGTTTGTTGGATGTGATTGACATGCAAATACAATAAAGTTCTGCATAATATGTAGTATTTGTGCAATTTTGTTTTAGGAAAACATGAGTTCTTCACGCCGTCTTTGCGTGGGCACCCCATAAAGTTTGTAAATGCTGTGTGGAGTGCTTACGGCAGTGGACAAAACGAAAAAGGAAAAGCTTAAACTTCGGAGTGCCTATGGTATGGCGAGAGCAGAAGAACCATACAGATGATTGCTATTTTTGCATTGTTAATGTGAAAGGTTTTAATAGGTTCAAAAAATGAAAGTGGGAATATCCCGATTTGGAGTCAGCAAGAAGACCGGTGGTGCACAGCAACGATGTTCCTGTACCAACCTTCACAACATTACCCACGCCTGGAACAGTTTTGTCGCTGTTGTAAAATGTTTTGTGGGCAATTATAAAGCTCCCAATTACGGGGAACTGGTCAAAAACATGCTCACTAACTTTCAAAACTTAGGAGCTAACATGAGCATAAAATTTCATTTCCTTCACAGCCCCTTGGATCGATTTCCTCGTAATCTAGGTGATTTCAGTGAGGAACAAGGAGAGCAGTTCCATCAAGATATGAAAGGAATAGAGAAAAGATATAAAGGAAGATGGGACAGGCATATGATGGCAGATTATTGCTGGAATCTGCAACGTGACTGTTCTGAAGAGACCTATAAAAGGAAAGCGTGCAGGAAGCGGTTCGTCATGGACGGAAAATGATATACTTATAGAGAAACTTTTCAATTATGTTTAATACGTGGACAAACGCCTATCAGGTTTTCATAGAAGCTATTTATAAAGATTATTTTCTTTTTTCATTGTAGTTTGTAGCGCTTGAGTTCAGTATTAGCAATTTTTTTCTAATTTTAAGAATAAATCATGCATTATCTCAAAAACTAGAGCCAAACTGCATAAATGGTTGCTATATTCGTCCTCAGCACCACTAACTCATCCTAAAGCCACTGAAATATCCTTGGCAAGAAAATGAGTGTTGACCAGTGTAATAATAGACTGGAAGTGATCAAACAGTCAATTTTCTAACCTCTTGTTATCTGCAGCTAGGGCTGGGAAAAGTATTAAGCTGGTATTGCCCACAAGGGAAATTAATAAAATAATCATCCTGTGAGAATCTGACCAGAAAATTTTCATCAACATCAAAGGGATCACATACTCCATTTCCATTATTTTAAGTGTCATACTGACAGAAACTTCTAGACAGAGCCTCTCTAAAGTAACCTGCTTTTATTTTTACAGGTCATAGCGACCACTTTAGAATGACGTCATTTACTCTCAATGTGAGTGGTGCTGTGATTACAGCAGCACTAGACTATGTATTAGGCCTGTAATTCATAAAAGAATTACTTTATATGTGGAAGATTTGTTGACTGTCATTCGGTAGTGAAAGAATAAATTTCTTGGGGCACATTATTATGCCTCAAGGTATCCTAACTGCAACAAAAATACAAACAGTTCATTACTTTCCAGTATCCCAGCCAACTTCTAGTGTAATTTCATCCCAGGCCAACTACTAAATGCAGAACCATTACTAAACTTACTACACAAACAGATATCATAAATTTTGTCAGAAGCGTGCCAATCTACTTTCATCAAGATCAAAGATGTGCTAGCTAATTCACAATTGTTGTACGAACTGGATATGTATCAGGATTTTTGTTTGACAACTGGTGCTTCATTCACCAGGTTGGGAGATTATCTCTTCAAAATCATACATATTTACAATAGATGATCTGTCTGTACAATACCATTTGCTAATGAGCCTACACAGCCACTGAATTAGAAGTTCTCACAATTATGTTCATTTTTAGGAAATTCCATCATTGTTTTGTTGGTAATCACACCAAATCATATTGTGATCACCAACCTTTAAGCTTTCTTCTTCATTGCACTAGGGATCTTGGAGTGGCCAAATGTGCAGGGAAAATCAATGTCTACT